>NW_027193325.1:328439-656878 GCF_032444005.1 Ranitomeya imitator | reverse complement strand
GTATAAAGTGTACGGTATAGAGTGTAGGGTGTAGAGTGTAGGGTATAGAGTGTAGGGAATAGAGTGTAGAGTGTAAGGTATAGAGTGTAGAGTGTAGGGTATAGAGTGTAGAGTGTAGGGTATAGAGTGTAGGGTATAGAGTGTAGGGTATAGAGTGTAGGGTAGAGAGTGTAGAGTGTAGGGTATAGAGTGTAGGGTATAGAGTGTAGAGTGTAGGGTATAGAGTGTATGGTATAGAGTGTAGGGTATAGAGTGTAGGGTGTAGAGTGTAGGGTATAGATTGTAGGGTATAGAGTGTATGGTATAGAGTGTAGGGTATAGAGTGTAGGGTGTAGAGTGTAGGGTATAGAGTGTAGGGTATAGAGTGTAGGGTATAGAGTGTAGAGTGTAGGGTATAGAGTGTAGGGTACAGAGTGTAGGGTATAGAGTGTAGGGTATAGAGTGTAGGGTATAGAGTGTAGAGTGTAGGGTATAGAGTGTATAGTGTAGGGTATAGAGTGTAGGGTTTAGATTGTAGGGTATAGAGTGTAGGGTAGAGAGTGTAGAGTGTAGGGTATAGAGTGTAGGGTATAGAGTGTAGAGTGTAGGGTATAGAGTGTATGGTATAGAGTGTAGGGTATAGAGTGTAGGGTGTAGAGTGTAGGGTATAGAGTGTAGGGTATAGAGTGTATGGTATAGAGTGTAGGGTGTAGAGTGTAGGGTATAGAGTGTAGGGTATAGAGTGTAGGGTATAGAGTGTAGGGTATAGAATGTAGGGAATAGAGTGTAGAGTGTAAGGTATAGAGTGTAGAGTGTAGGGTATAGAGTGTATGGTATAGAGTGTAGGGTATAGAGTGTAGGGTGTAGAGTGTAGGGTATAGAGTGTAGGGTATAGAGTGTAGGGAATAGAGTGTAGAGTGTAAGGTATAGAGTGTAGAGTGTAGGGTATAGAGTGTAGGGTATAGAGTGTAGGGTATAGAGTGTAGGGTGTAGAGTGTAGGGTATAGAGTGTAGGGTATAGAGTGTAGGGTATAGAGTGTAGGGTATAGAGTGTAGGGAATAGAGTGTAGAGTGGAAGGTATAGAGTGTAGAGTGTAGGGTATAGAGTGTAGGGTATAGACTGTAGGGTATAGAGTGTAGGGTATAGAGTGTAGGGTATAAAGTGTAGAGTGTAGGGTATAGAGTGTATGGTATAGAGTGTAGGGTATAGAGTGTAGGGTGTAGAGTGTAGGGTATAGAGTGTAGGGTATAGAGTGTAGGGTATAGAGTGTAGGGTATAGAGTGTAGGGAATAGAGTGTAGAGTGTAAGGTATAGAGTGTAGAGTGTAGGGTATCGAGTGTAGGGTATAGACTGTAGGGTATAGAGTGTAGGGTATAGAGTGTAGGGTATAGATTGTAGAGTGTAGGCTATAGAGTGTAGGGTATAGAGTGTAGAGTGTAGGGTATAGAGTGTAGGGTATAGAGTGTAGGGTATAGAGTGTAGGGTATAGAGTGTAGGGTATAGAGTGTAAAGTGTAGGGTATAGTGTGTAGGGTATAGAGTGCAGGGTGTAGAGTGTAGGGTATAGAGTGTAGGGTATAGAGTGTAGAGTGTAGGGTATAGAGTTCAGGGTATAGAGTGTAGGGTATAGAGTGTAGAGTGTAGGGTATAGAGTGTAGAGTGTAGGGTATAGAGTGTAGAGTGTAGGGCATAGAGTGTAGAGTGTAGGGTATAGAGTGTAGGGTATAGAGTGTAGAGTGTAGGGTATAGAGTGTAGGGTATAGAGTGTAGGGTATAGAGTGTAGAGTGTAGGGTATAGAGTGTAGGGTATAGAGTATAGGGCATAGAGTGTAGGGTATAGAGTGTAGGGTATAGAGTGTAGAGTGTAGGGTATAGAGTGTAGGGTATAGAGTGTAGGGTATAGAGTGTAGAGTGTAGGGTATAGAGTGTAGGGTATAGAGTGTAGGGTATAGAGTGTAGAGTGTAGGGTATAGAGTGTAGAGTGTAGGGTATAGAGTGTAGGGTATAGAGTGTAGGGTAGAGAGTGTAGGGTAGAGAGTGTAGAGTCTAGGGTATAGAGTGTAGGGTATAGAGTGTAGGGTATAGAGTGTAGGGCATAGAGTGTAGGGAATAGAGTGTAGAGTGTAAGGTATAGAGTGTAGAGTGTAGGGTATAGAGTGTAGGGTATAGAGTGTAGGGTAGAGAGTGTAGGGTAGAGAGTGTAGAGTCTAGGGTATAGAGTGTAGGGTATAGAGTGTAGGGTATAGAGTGTAGGGCATAGAGTGTAGGGAATAGAGTGTAGAGTGTAAGGTATAGAGTGTAGAGTGTAGGGTATAGAGTGTAGGGTATAGAGTGTAGGGTATAGAGTGTAGGGTGTAGAGTGTAGGGTATAGAGTGTATGGTATAGAGTGTAGGGTATAGAGTGTAGGGCATAGAGTGTAGGGAATAGAGTGTAGAGTGTAAGGTATAGAGTGTAGAGTGTAGGGTATAGAGTGTAGGGTATAGAGTGTAGGGTATAGAGTGTAGAGTGTAGGGTATAGAGTGTAGAGTGTAGGGTATAGAGTGTAGAGTGTAGGGCATAGAGTGTAGAGTGTAGGGTATAGAGTGTAGGGTATAGAGTGTAGGGTATAGAGTGTAGAGTGTAGGGTATAGAGTGTAGAGTGTAGGGTATAGAGTGTAGGGTATAGAGTGTAGGGTGTAGAGTGTAGGGTATAGAGTGTAGGGTATAGAGTGTACGGTATAGAGTGTAGAGTGTAGGGTATAGAGTGTAGGGTACAGAGTGTAGGGTATAGAGTGTAGGGTATAGAGTGTAGGGTATAGAGTGTAGAGTGTAGGGTATAGAGTGTATAGTGTAGGGTATAGAGTGTAGGGTATAGATTGTAGGGTATAGAGTGTAGGGTAGAGAGTGTAGAGTGTAGGGTATAGAGTGTAGGGTATAGAGTGTAGAGTGTAGGGTATAGAGTGTATGGTATAGAGTGTAGGGTATAGAGTGTAGGGTGTAGAGTGTAGGGTATAGAGTGTAGGGTATAGAGTGTATGGTATAGAGTGTAGGGTGTAGAGTGTAGGGTATAGAGTGTAGGGTATAGAGTGTAGGGTATAGAGTGTAGGGTATAGAATGTAGGGAATAGAGTGTAGAGTGTAAGGTATAGAGTGTAGAGTGTAGGGTATAGAGTGTATGGTATAGAGTGTAGGGTATAGAGTGTAGGGTGTAGAGTGTAGGGTATAGAGTGTAAGGTATAGATTGTAGGGTATAGAGTGTAGGGAATAGAGTGTAGAGTGTAAGGTATAGAGTGTAGAGTGTAGGGTATAGAGTGTAGGGTATAGAGTGTAGGGTATAGAGTGTAGGGTGTAGAGTGTAGGGTATAGAGTGTAGGGTATAGAGTTTAGGGTATAGAGTGTAGGGTATAGAGTGTAGGGAATAGAGTGTAGAGTGTAAGGTATAGAGTGTAGAGTGTAGGGTATAGAGTGTAGGGTATAGACTGTAGGGTATAGAGTGTAGGGTATAGAGTGTAGGGTATAAAGTGTAGAGTGTAGGGTATAGAGTGTATGGTATAGAGTGTAGGGTATAGAGTGTAGGGTGTAGAGTGTAGGGTATAGAGTGTAGGGTATAGAGTGTAGGGTATAGAGTGTAGGGAATAGAGTGTAGAGTGTAAGGTATAGAGTGTAGAGTGTAGGGTATAGAGTGTAGGGTATAGACTGTAGGGTATAGAGTGTAGGGTATAGAGTGTAGGGTATAGATTGTAAAGTGTAGGCTATAGAGTGTAGGGTATAGAGTGTAGAGTGTAGGGTATAGAGTGTAGGGTATAGAGTGTAGGGTATAGAGTGTAGGGTATAGAGTGTAGGGTATAGAGTGTAGGGTATAGAGTGTAGAGTGTAGGGTATAGAGTGTAGGGTATAGAGTGTAGGGTATAGAGTGTAGAGTGTAGGGTATAGAGTGTAGGGTATAGAGTATAGGGCATAGAGTGTAGGGTATAGAGTATAGGGCATAGAGTGTAGGGTATAGAGTGTAGGGTATAGAGTGTAGAGTGTAGGGTATAGAATGTAGGGTATAGAGTGTAGGGTATAGAGTGTAGAGTGTAGGGTATAGAGTGTAGGGTATAGAGTGTAGGGTATAGAGTGTAAAGTGTAGGGTATAGTGTGTAGGGTATAGAGTGCAGGGTGTAGAGTGTAGGGTATAGAGTGTAGGATATAGAGTGTAGAGTGTAGGGTATAGAGTGTAGGGTATAGAGTGTAGGGTATAGAGTGTAGAGTGTAGGGTATAGAGTGTAGAGTGTAGGGTATAGAGTGTAGGGTATAGAGTGTAGGGTAGAGAGTGTAGGGTAGAGAGTGTAGAGTCTAGGGTATAGAGTGTAGGGTATAGAGTGTAGGGTATAGAGTGTAGAGTGTAGGGATTAGAGTGTAGGGCATAGAGTGTAGGGTGTAGAGTGTAGGGTATAGAGTGTAGAGTGTAGGGTATAGAGTGTATGGTATAGAGTGTAGGGTATAGAGTGTAGGGTGTAGAGTGTAGGGTATAGAGTGTATGGTATAGAGTGTAGGGTATAGAGTGTAGGGCATAGAGTGTAGGGAATAGAGTGTAGAGTGTAAGGTATAGAGTGTAGAGTGTAGGGCATAGAGTGTAGAGTGTAGGGTATAGAGTGTAGGGTATAGAGTGTAGGGTATAGAGTGTAGAGTGTAGGGTATAGAGTGTAGAGTGTAGGGTATAGAGTGTAGAGTGTAGGGCATAGAGTGTAGAGTGTAGGGTATAGAGTGTAGGGTATAGAGTGTAGGGTATAGAGTGTAGGGTATAGAGTGTAGAGTGTAGGGTATAGAGTGTAGAGTGTAGGGTATAGAGTGTAGGGTATAGAGTGTAGGGTATAGAGTGTAGGGTAGAGAGTGTAGAGTGTAGGGTATAGAGTGTAGGGTATAGAGTGTAGGGTATAGAGTGTAGAGTGTAGGGATTAGAGTGTAGGGTATAGAGTGTAGGGTGTAGAGTGTAGGGTATAGAGTGTAGAGTGTAGGGTATAGAGTGTAGGGTATAGAGTGTAGGGTATAGAGTGTAGGGTGTAGAGTGTAGGGTATAGAGTGTAGGGTATAGAGTGTAGGGTATAGACTGTAGGGAATAGAGTGTAGAGTGTAGGGATTAGAGTGTAGGGTATAGAGTGTAGGGTGTAGAGTGTAGGGAATAGAGTGTAGAGTGTAGGGTATAGAGTGTATGGTATAAAGTGTACGGTATAGAGTGTAGGGTGTAGAGTGTAGGGTATAGAGTGTAGGGTATAGAGTGTAGGGAATAGAGTGTAGAGTGTAAGGTATAGAGTGTAGAGTGTAGGGTATAGAGTGTAGAGTGTAGGGTATAGAGTGTAGGGTATAGAGTGTAGGATAGAGAGTGTAGAGTGTAGGGTATAGAGTGTAGAGTGTAGGGTATAGAGTGTAGGGTATAGAGTGTAGGGTATAGAGTGTAGAGTGTAGGGTATAGAGTGTAGGGTATAGAGTATAGGGCATAGAGTGTAGGGTATAGAGTATAGGGCATAGAGTGTAGGGTATAGAGTGTAGGGTATAGAGTGTAGAGTGTAGGGTATAGAATGTAGGGTATAGAGTGTAGGGTATAGAGTGTAGAGTGTAGGGTATAGAGTGTAGGGTATAGAGTGTAGGGTATAGAGTGTAGGGTATAGAGTGTAAAGTGTAGGGTATAGTGTGTAGGGTATAGAGTGCAGGGTGTAGAGTGTAGGGTATAGAGTGTAGGATATAGAGTGTAGAGTGTAGGGTATAGAGTGTAGGGTATAGAGTGTAGAGTGTAGGGTATATAGTGTAGAGTGTAGGGTATAGAGTGTAGAGTGTAGGGCATAGAGTGTAGAGTGTAGGGTATAGAGTGTAGGGTATAGAGTGTAGAGTGTAGGGTATAGAGTGTAGGGTATAGAGTGTAGGGTATAGAGTGTAGAGTGTAGGGTATATTGTGTAGGGTATAGAGTATAGGGCATAGAGTGTAGGGTATAGAGTATAGGGCATAGAGTGTAGGGTATAGAGTGTAGGGTATAGAGTGTAGAGTGTAGGGTATAGAATGTAGGGTATAGAGTGTAGAGTGTAAGGTATAGAGTGTAGAGTGTAGGGTATAGAGTGTAGGGTATAGAGTGTAGGGTATAGAGTGTAGGGTGTAGAGTGTAGGGTATAGAGTGTATGGTATAGAGTGTAGGGTATAGAGTGTAGGGCATAGAGTGTAGGGAATAGAGTGTAGAGTGTAAGGTATAGAGTGTAGAGTGTAGGGTATAGAGTGTAGGGTATAGAGTGTAGGGTATAGAGTGTAGAGTGTAGGGTATAGAGTGTAGAGTGTAGGGTATAGAGTGTAGAGTGTAGGGCATAGAGTGTAGAGTGTAGGGTATAGAGTGTAGGGTATAGAGTGTAGGGTATAGAGTGTAGGGTATAGAGTGTAGAGTGTAGGGTATAGAGTGTAGAGTGTAGGGTATAGAGTGTAGGGTATAGAGTGTAGGGTGTAGAGTGTAGGGTATAGAGTGTAGGGTATAGAGTGTACGGTATAGAGTGTAGAGTGTAGGGTATAGAGTGTAGGGTACAGAGTGTAGGGTATAGAGTGTAGGGTATAGAGTGTAGGGTATAGAGTGTAGAGTGTAGGGTATAGAGTGTATAGTGTAGGGTATAGAGTGTAGGGTATAGATTGTAGGGTATAGAGTGTAGGGTAGAGAGTGTAGAGTGTAGGGTATAGAGTGTAGGGTATAGAGTGTAGAGTGTAGGGTATAGAGTGTATGGTATAGAGTGTAGGGTATAGAGTGTAGGGTGTAGAGTGTAGGGTATAGAGTGTAGGGTATAGAGTGTATGGTATAGAGTGTAGGGTGTAGAGTGTAGGGTATAGAGTGTAGGGTATAGAGTGTAGGGTATAGAGTGTAGGGTATAGAATGTAGGGAATAGAGTGTAGAGTGTAAGGTATAGAGTGTAGAGTGTAGGGTATAGAGTGTATGGTATAGAGTGTAGGGTATAGAGTGTAGGGTGTAGAGTGTAGGGTATAGAGTGTAAGGTATAGATTGTAGGGTATAGAGTGTAGGGAATAGAGTGTAGGGAATAGAGTGTAGAGTGTAGGGTATAGAGTGTAGGGTACAGAGTGTAGGGTATAGAGTGTAGGGTATAGAGTGTAGGGTATAGAGTGTAGAGTGTAGGGTATAGAGTGTATAGTGTAGGGTATAGAGTGTAGGGTATAGATTGTAGGGTATAGAGTGTAGGGTAGAGAGTGTAGAGTGTAGGGTATAGAGTGTAGGGTATAGAGTGTAGAGTGTAGGGTATAGAGTGTATGGTATAGAGTGTAGGGTATAGAGTGTAGGGTGTAGAGTGTAGGGTATAGAGTGTAGGGTATAGAGTGTATGGTATAGAGTGTAGGGTGTAGAGTGTAGGGTATAGAGTGTAGGGTATAGAGTGTAGGGTGTAGAGTGTAGGGTATAGAGTGTAGAGTGTAGGGTATAGAGTGTAGGTTATAGAGTGTAGGGTATAGAGTGTAGGGTGTAGAGTGTAGGGTATAGAGTGTAGGGTATAGAGTGTAGAGTGTAGGGATTAGAGTGTAGGGTATAGAGTGTAGAGTGTAGGGTATAGAGTGTATGGTATAGAGTGTAGGGTATAGAGTGTAGGGTGTAGAGTGTAGGGTATAGAGTGTATGGTATAGAGTGTAGGGTATAGAGTGTAGGGCATGGAGTGTAGGGAATAGAGTGTAGAGTGTAAGGTATAGAGTGTAGAGTGTAGGGCATAGAGTGTAGAGTGTAGGGTATAGAGTGTAGGGTATAGAGTGTAGGGTATAGAGTGTAGAGTGTAGGGTATAGAGTGTAGAGTGTAGGGTATAGAGTGTAGAGTGTAGGGCATAGAGTGTAGAGTGTAGGGTATAGAGTGTAGGGTATAGAGTGTAGGGTATAGAGTGTAGGGTTTAGAGTGTAGAGTGTAGGGTATAGAGTGTAGAGTGTAGGGTATAGAGTGTAGGGTATAGAGTGTAGGGTATAGAGTGTAGGGTAGAGAGTGTAGAGTGTAGGGTATAGAGTGTAGGGTATAGAGTGTAGGGTATAGAGTGTAGAGTGTAGGGATTAGAGTGTAGGGTATAGAGTGTAGGGTGTAGAGTGTAGGGTATAGAGTGTAGAGTGTAGGGTATAGAGTGTAGGGTATAGAGTGTAGGGTATAGAGTGTAGGGTGTAGAGTGTAGGGTATAGAGTGTAGGGTATAGAGTGTAGAGTGTAGGGATTAGAGTGTAGGGTATAGAGTGTAGGGTGTAGAGTGTAGGGTATAGAGTGTAGAGTGTAGGGTATAGAGTGTAGGGTATAGAGTGTAGGGATTAGAGTGTAGGGCATAGAGTGTAGGGTGAAGAGTGTAGGGTATAGAGTGTAGAGTGTAGGGTATAGAGTGTATGGTATAGAGTGTAGGGTATAGAGTGTAGGGTGTAGAGTATAGGGTATAGAGTGTATGGTATAGAGTGTAGGGTATAGAGTGTAGGGCATGGAGTGTAGGGAATAGAGTGTAGAGTGTAAGGTATAGAGTGTAGAGTGTAGGGCATAGAGTGTAGAGTGTAGGGTATAGAGTGTAGGGTATAGAGTGTAGGGTATAGAGTGTAGAGTGTAGGGTATAGAGTGTAGAGTGTAGGGTATAGAGTGTAGAGTGTAGGGCATAGAGTGTAGAGTGTAGGGTATAGAGTGTAGGGTATAGAGTGTAGGGTATAGAGTGTAGGGTATAGAGTGTAGAGTGTAGGGTATAGAGTGTAGAGTGTAGGGTATAGAGTGTAGGGTATAGAGTGTAGGGTAGAGAGTGTAGAGTGTAGGGTATAGAGTGTAGGGTATAGAGTGTAGGGTATAGAGTGTAGAGTGTAGGGATTAGAGTGTAGGGTATAGAGTGTAGGGTGTAGAGTGTAGGGTATAGAGTGTAGAGTGTAGGGTATAGAGTGTAGGGTATAGAGTGTAGGGTATAGAGTGTAGGGTGTAGAGTGTACGGTATAGAGAGTAGGGTATAGAGTGTAGGGTATAGAGTGTAGGGAATAGAGTGTAGAGTGTAAGGTATAGAGTGTAGAGTGTAGGGTATAGAGTGTAGGGTATAGAGTGTAGAGTGTAGGGATTAGAGTGTAGGGTATAGAGTGTAGGGTGTAGAGTGTAGGGTATAGAGTGTAGAGTGTAGGGTATAGAGTGTATGGTATAAAGTGTACGGTATAGAGTGTAGGGTGTAGAGTGTAGGGTATAGAGTGTAGGGAATAGAGTGTAGAGTGTAAGGTATAGAGTGTAGAGTGTAGGGTATAGAGTGTAGAGTGTAGGGTATAGAGTGTAGGGTATAGAGTGTAGGGTATAGAGTGTAGGGTAGAGAGTGTAGAGTGTAGGGTATAGAGTGTAGGGTATAGAGTGTAGAGTGTAGGGTATAGAGTGTATGGTATAGAGTGTAGGGTATAGAGTGTAGGGTGTAGAGTGTAGGGTATAGATTGTAGGGTATAGAGTGTATGGTATAGAGTGTAGGGTATAGAGTGTAGGGTGTAGAGTGTAGGGTATAGAGTGTAGGGTATAGAGTGTAGGGTATAGAGTGTAGAGTGTAGGGTATAGAGTGTAGGGTACAGAGTGTAGGGTATAGAGTGTAGGGTATAGAGTGTAGGGTATAGAGTGTAGAGTGTAGGGTATAGAGTGTATAGTGTAGGGTATAGAGTGTAGGGTTTAGATTGTAGGGTATAGAGTGTAGGGTAGAGAGTGTAGAGTGTAGGGTATAGAGTGTAGGGTATAGAGTGTAGAGTGTAGGGTATAGAGTGTATGGTATAGAGTGTAGGGTATAGAGTGTAGGGTGTAGAGTGTAGGGTATAGAGTGTAGGGTATAGAGTGTATGGTATAGAGTGTAGGGTGTAGAGTGTAGGGTATAGAGTGTAGGGTATAGAGTGTAGGGTATAGAGTGTAGGGTATAGAATGTAGGGAATAGAGTGTAGAGTGTAAGGTATAGAGTGTAGAGTGTAGGGTATAGAGTGTATGGTATAGAGTGTAGGGTATAGAGTGTAGGGTGTAGAGTGTAGGGTATAGAGTGTAGGGTATAGAGTGTAGGGAATAGAGTGTAGAGTGTAAGGTATAGAGTGTAGAGTGTAGGGTATAGAGTGTAGGGTATAGAGTGTAGGGTATAGAGTGTAGGGTGTAGAGTGTAGGGTATAGAGTGTAGGGTATAGAGTGTAGGGTATAGAGTGTAGGGTATAGAGTGTAGGGAATAGAGTGTAGAGTGGAAGGTATAGAGTGTAGAGTGTAGGGTATAGAGTGTAGGGTATAGACTGTAGGGTATAGAGTGTAGGGTATAGAGTGTAGGGTATAAAGTGTAGAGTGTAGGGTATAGAGTGTATGGTATAGAGTGTAGGGTATAGAGTGTAGGGTGTAGAGTGTAGGGTATAGAGTGTAGGGTATAGAGTGTAGGGTATAGAGTGTAGGGTATAGAGTGTAGGGAATAGAGTGTAGAGTGTAAGGTATAGAGTGTAGAGTGTAGGGTATCGAGTGTAGGGTATAGACTGTAGGGTATAGAGTGTAGGGTATAGAGTGTAGGGTATAGATTGTAGAGTGTAGGCTATAGAGTGTAGGGTATAGAGTGTAGAGTGTAGGGTATAGAGTGTAGGGTATAGAGTGTAGGGTATAGAGTGTAGGGTATAGAGTGTAGGGTATAGAGTGTAAAGTGTAGGGTATAGTGTGTAGGGTATAGAGTGCAGGGTGTAGAGTGTAGGGTATAGAGTGTAGGGTATAGAGTGTAGAGTGTAGGGTATAGAGTTCAGGGTATAGAGTGTAGGGTATAGAGTGTAGAGTGTAGGGTATAGAGTGTAGAGTGTAGGGTATAGAGTGTAGAGTGTAGGGCATAGAGTGTAGAGTGTAGGGTATAGAGTGTAGGGTATAGAGTGTAGAGTGTAGGGTATAGAGTGTAGGGTATAGAGTGTAGGGTATAGAGTGTAGAGTGTAGGGTATAGAGTGTAGGGTATAGAGTATAGGGCATAGAGTGTAGGGTATAGAGTGTAGGGTATAGAGTGTAGAGTGTAGGGTATAGAGTGTAGGGTATAGAGTGTAGGGTATAGAGTGTAGAGTGTAGGGTATAGAGTGTAGGGTATAGAGTGTAGGGTATAGAGTGTAGAGTGTAGGGTATAGAGTGTAGAGTGTAGGGTATAGAGTGTAGGGTATAGAGTGTAGGGTAGAGAGTGTAGGGTAGAGAGTGTAGAGTCTAGGGTATAGAGTGTAGGGTATAGAGTGTAGGGTATAGAGTGTAGGGCATAGAGTGTAGGGAATAGAGTGTAGAGTGTAAGGTATAGAGTGTAGACTGTAGGGTATAGAGTGTAGGGTATAGAGTGTAGGGTAGAGAGTGTAGGGTAGAGAGTGTAGAGTCTAGGGTATAGAGTGTAGGGTATAGAGTGTAGGGTATAGAGTGTAGGGCATAGAGTGTAGGGAATAGAGTGTAGAGTGTAAGGTATAGAGTGTAGAGTGTAGGGTATAGAGTGTAGGGTATAGAGTGTAGGGTATAGAGTGTAGGGTGTAGAGTGTAGGGTATAGAGTGTATGGTATAGAGTGTAGGGTATAGAGTGTAGGGCATAGAGTGTAGGGAATAGAGTGTAGAGTGTAAGGTATAGAGTGTAGAGTGTAGGGTATAGAGTGTAGGGTATAGAGTGTAGGGTATAGAGTGTAGAGTGTAGGGTATAGAGTGTAGAGTGTAGGGTATAGAGTGTAGAGTGTAGGGCATAGAGTGTAGAGTGTAGGGTATAGAGTGTAGGGTATAGAGTGTAGGGTATAGAGTGTAGAGTGTAGGGTATAGAGTGTAGAGTGTAGGGTATAGAGTGTAGGGTATAGAGTGTAGGGTGTAGAGTGTAGGGTATAGAGTGTAGGGTATAGAGTGTACGGTATAGAGTGTAGAGTGTAGGGTATAGAGTGTAGGGTACAGAGTGTAGGGTATAGAGTGTAGGGTATAGAGTGTAGGGTATAGAGTGTAGAGTGTAGGGTATAGAGTGTATAGTGTAGGGTATAGAGTGTAGGGTATAGATTGTAGGGTATAGAGTGTAGGGTAGAGAGTGTAGAGTGTAGGGTATAGAGTGTAGGGTATAGAGTGTAGAGTGTAGGGTATAGAGTGTATGGTATAGAGTGTAGGGTATAGAGTGTAGGGTGTAGAGTGTAGGGTATAGAGTGTAGGGTATAGAGTGTATGGTATAGAGTGTAGGGTGTAGAGTGTAGGGTATAGAGTGTAGGGTATAGAGTGTAGGGTATAGAGTGTAGGGTATAGAATGTAGGGAATAGAGTGTAGAGTGTAAGGTATAGAGTGTAGAGTGTAGGGTATAGAGTGTATGGTATAGAGTGTAGGGTATAGAGTGTAGGGTGTAGAGTGTAGGGTATAGAGTGTAAGGTATAGATTGTAGGGTATAGAGTGTAGGGAATAGAGTGTAGAGTGTAAGGTATAGAGTGTAGAGTGTAGGGTATAGAGTGTAGGGTATAGAGTGTAGGGTATAGAGTGTAGGGTGTAGAGTGTAGGGTATAGAGTGTAGGGTATAGAGTGTAGGGTATAGAGTGTAGGGTATAGAGTGTAGGGAATAGAGTGTAGAGTGTAAGGTATAGAGTGTAGAGTGTAGGGTATAGAGTGTAGGGTATAGACTGTAGGGTATAGAGTGTAGGGTATAGAGTGTAGGGTATAAAGTGTAGAGTGTAGGGTATAGAGTGTATGGTATAGAGTGTAGGGTATAGAGTGTAGGGTGTAGAGTGTAGGGTATAGAGTGTAGGGTATAGAGTGTAGGGTATAGAGTGTAGGGAATAGAGTGTAGAGTGTAAGGTATAGAGTGTAGAGTGTAGGGTATAGAGTGTAGGGTATAGACTGTAGGGTATAGAGTGTAGGGTATAGAGTGTAGGGTATAGATTGTAAAGTGTAGGCTATAGAGTGTAGGGTATAGAGTGTAGAGTGTAGGGTATAGAGTGTAGGGTATAGAGTGTAGGGTATAGAGTGTAGGGTATAGAGTGTAGGGTATAGAGTGTAGGGTATAGAGTGTAGAGTGTAGGGTATAGAGTGTAGGGTATAGAGTGTAGGGTATAGAGTGTAGAGTGTAGGGTATAGAGTGTAGGGTATAGAGTATAGGGCATAGAGTGTAGGGTATAGAGTATAGGGCATAGAGTGTAGGGTATAGAGTGTAGGGTATAGAGTGTAGAGTGTAGGGTATAGAATGTAGGGTATAGAGTGTAGGGTATAGAGTGTAGAGTGTAGGGTATAGAGTGTAGGGTATAGAGTGTAGGGTATAGAGTGTAAAGTGTAGGGTATAGTGTGTAGGGTATAGAGTGCAGGGTGTAGAGTGTAGGGTATAGAGTGTAGGATATAGAGTGTAGAGTGTAGGGTATAGAGTGTAGGGTATAGAGTGTAGGGTATAGAGTGTAGAGTGTAGGGTATAGAGTGTAGAGTGTAGGGTATAGAGTGTAGGGTATAGAGTGTAGGGTAGAGAGTGTAGGGTAGAGAGTGTAGAGTCTAGGGTATAGAGTGTAGGGTATAGAGTGTAGGGTATAGAGTGTAGAGTGTAGGGATTAGAGTGTAGGGCATAGAGTGTAGGGTGTAGAGTGTAGGGTATAGAGTGTAGAGTGTAGGGTATAGAGTGTATGGTATAGAGTGTAGGGTATAGAGTGTAGGGTGTAGAGTGTAGGGTATAGAGTGTATGGTATAGAGTGTAGGGTATAGAGTGTAGGGCATAGAGTGTAGGGAATAGAGTGTAGAGTGTAAGGTATAGAGTGTAGAGTGTAGGGCATAGAGTGTAGAGTGTAGGGTATAGAGTGTAGGGTATAGAGTGTAGGGTATAGAGTGTAGAGTGTAGGGTATAGAGTGTAGAGTGTAGGGTATAGAGTGTAGAGTGTAGGGCATAGAGTGTAGAGTGTAGGGTATAGAGTGTAGGGTATAGAGTGTAGGGTATAGAGTGTAGGGTATAGAGTGTAGAGTGTAGGGTATAGAGTGTAGAGTGTAGGGTATAGAGTGTAGGGTATAGAGTGTAGGGTATAGAGTGTAGGGTAGAGAGTGTAGAGTGTAGGGTATAGAGTGTAGGGTATAGAGTGTAGGGTATAGAGTGTAGAGTGTAGGGATTAGAGTGTAGGGTATAGAGTGTAGGGTGTAGAGTGTAGGGTATAGAGTGTAGAGTGTAGGGTATAGAGTGTAGGGTATAGAGTGTAGGGTATAGAGTGTAGGGTGTAGAGTGTAGGGTATAGAGTGTAGGGTATAGAGTGTAGGGTATAGACTGTAGGGAATAGAGTGTAGAGTGTAGGGATTAGAGTGTAGGGTATAGAGTGTAGGGTGTAGAGTGTAGGGAATAGAGTGTAGAGTGTAGGGTATAGAGTGTATGGTATAAAGTGTACGGTATAGAGTGTAGGGTGTAGAGTGTAGGGTATAGAGTGTAGGGTATAGAGTGTAGGGAATAGAGTGTAGAGTGTAAGGTATAGAGTGTAGAGTGTAGGGTATAGAGTGTAGAGTGTAGGGTATAGAGTGTAGGGTATAGAGTGTAGGATAGAGAGTGTAGAGTGTAGGGTATAGAGTGTAGAGTGTAGGGTATAGAGTGTAGGGTATAGAGTGTAGGGTATAGAGTGTAGAGTGTAGGGTATAGAGTGTAGGGTATAGAGTATAGGGCATAGAGTGTAGGGTATAGAGTATAGGGCATAGAGTGTAGGGTATAGAGTGTAGGGTATAGAGTGTAGAGTGTAGGGTATAGAATGTAGGGTATAGAGTGTAGGGTATAGAGTGTAGAGTGTAGGGTATAGAGTGTAGGGTATAGAGTGTAGGGTATAGAGTGTAGGGTATAGAGTGTAAAGTGTAGGGTATAGTGTGTAGGGTATAGAGTGCAGGGTGTAGAGTGTAGGGTATAGAGTGTAGGATATAGAGTGTAGAGTGTAGGGTATAGAGTGTAGGGTATAGAGTGTAGAGTGTAGGGTATATAGTGTAGAGTGTAGGGTATAGAGTGTAGAGTGTAGGGCATAGAGTGTAGAGTGTAGGGTATAGAGTGTAGGGTATAGAGTGTAGAGTGTAGGGTATAGAGTGTAGGGTATAGAGTGTAGGGTATAGAGTGTAGAGTGTAGGGTATATTGTGTAGGGTATAGAGTATAGGGCATAGAGTGTAGGGTATAGAGTATAGGGCATAGAGTGTAGGGTATAGAGTGTAGGGTATAGAGTGTAGAGTGTAGGGTATAGAATGTAGGGTATAGAGTGTAGAGTGTAAGGTATAGAGTGTAGAGTGTAGGGTATAGAGTGTAGGGTATAGAGTGTAGGGTATAGAGTGTAGGGTGTAGAGTGTAGGGTATAGAGTGTATGGTATAGAGTGTAGGGTATAGAGTGTAGGGCATAGAGTGTAGGGAATAGAGTGTAGAGTGTAAGGTATAGAGTGTAGAGTGTAGGGTATAGAGTGTAGGGTATAGAGTGTAGGGTATAGAGTGTAGAGTGTAGGGTATAGAGTGTAGAGTGTAGGGTATAGAGTGTAGAGTGTAGGGCATAGAGTGTAGAGTGTAGGGTATAGAGTGTAGGGTATAGAGTGTAGGGTATAGAGTGTAGGGTATAGAGTGTAGAGTGTAGGGTATAGAGTGTAGAGTGTAGGGTATAGAGTGTAGGGTATAGAGTGTAGGGTGTAGAGTGTAGGGTATAGAGTGTAGGGTATAGAGTGTACGGTATAGAGTGTAGAGTGTAGGGTATAGAGTGTAGGGTACAGAGTGTAGGGTATAGAGTGTAGGGTATAGAGTGTAGGGTATAGAGTGTAGAGTGTAGGGTATAGAGTGTATAGTGTAGGGTATAGAGTGTAGGGTATAGATTGTAGGGTATAGAGTGTAGGGTAGAGAGTGTAGAGTGTAGGGTATAGAGTGTAGGGTATAGAGTGTAGAGTGTAGGGTATAGAGTGTATGGTATAGAGTGTAGGGTATAGAGTGTAGGGTGTAGAGTGTAGGGTATAGAGTGTAGGGTATAGAGTGTATGGTATAGAGTGTAGGGTGTAGAGTGTAGGGTATAGAGTGTAGGGTATAGAGTGTAGGGTATAGAGTGTAGGGTATAGAATGTAGGGAATAGAGTGTAGAGTGTAAGGTATAGAGTGTAGAGTGTAGGGTATAGAGTGTATGGTATAGAGTGTAGGGTATAGAGTGTAGGGTGTAGAGTGTAGGGTATAGAGTGTAAGGTATAGATTGTAGGGTATAGAGTGTAGGGAATAGAGTGTAGAGTGTAAGGTATAGAGTGTAGAGTGTAGGGTATAGAGTGTAGGGTATAGAGTGTAGGGTATAGAGTGTAGGGTGTAGAGTGTAGGGTATAGAGTGTAGGGTATAGAGTGTAGGGTATAGAGTGTAGGGTATAGAGTGTAGGGAATAGAGTGTAGAGTGTAAGGTATAGAGTGTAGAGTGTAGGGTATAGAGTGTAGGGTATAGACTGTAGGGTATAGAGTGTAGGGTATAGAGTGTAGGGTATAAAGTGTAGAGTGTAGGGTATAGAGTGTATGGTATAGAGTGTAGGGTATAGAGTGTAGGGTGTAGAGTGTAGGGTATAGAGTGTAGGGTATAGAGTGTAGGGTATAGAGTGTAGGGAATAGAGTGTAGAGTGTAAGGTATAGAGTGTAGAGTGTAGGGTATAGAGTGTAGGGTATAGACTGTAGGGTATAGAGTGTAGGGTATAGAGTGTAGGGTATAGATTGTAAAGTGTAGGCTATAGAGTGTAGGGTATAGAGTGTAGAGTGTAGGGTATAGAGTGTAGGGTATAGAGTGTAGGGTATAGAGTGTAGGGTATAGAGTGTAGGGTATAGAGTGTAGGGTATAGAGTGTAGAGTGTAGGGTATAGAGTGTAGGGTATAGAGTGTAGGGTATAGAGTGTAGAGTGTAGGGTATAGAGTGTAGGGTATAGAGTATAGGGCATAGAGTGTAGGGTATAGAGTATAGGGCATAGAGTGTAGGGTATAGAGTGTAGGGTATAGAGTGTAGAGTGTAGGGTATAGAATGTAGGGTATAGAGTGTAGGGTATAGAGTGTAGAGTGTAGGGTATAGAGTGTAGGGTATAGAGTGTAGGGTATAGAGTGTAAAGTGTAGGGTATAGTGTGTAGGGTATAGAGTGCAGGGTGTAGAGTGTAGGGTATAGAGTGTAGGATATAGAGTGTAGAGTGTAGGGTATAGAGTGTAGGGTATAGAGTGTAGGGTATAGAGTGTAGAGTGTAGGGTATAGAGTGTAGAGTGTAGGGTATAGAGTGTAGGGTATAGAGTGTAGGGTAGAGAGTGTAGGGTAGAGAGTGTAGAGTCTAGGGTATAGAGTGTAGGGTATAGAGTGTAGGGTATAGAGTGTAGAGTGTAGGGATTAGAGTGTAGGGCATAGAGTGTAGGGTGTAGAGTGTAGGGTATAGAGTGTAGAGTGTAGGGTATAGAGTGTATGGTATAGAGTGTAGGGTATAGAGTGTAGGGTGTAGAGTGTAGGGTATAGAGTGTATGGTATAGAGTGTAGGGTATAGAGTGTAGGGCATAGAGTGTAGGGAATAGAGTGTAGAGTGTAAGGTATAGAGTGTAGAGTGTAGGGCATAGAGTGTAGAGTGTAGGGTATAGAGTGTAGGGTATAGAGTGTAGGGTATAGAGTGTAGAGTGTAGGGTATAGAGTGTAGAGTGTAGGGTATAGAGTGTAGAGTGTAGGGCATAGAGTGTAGAGTGTAGGGTATAGAGTGTAGGGTATAGAGTGTAGGGTATAGAGTGTAGGGTATAGAGTGTAGAGTGTAGGGTATAGAGTGTAGAGTGTAGGGTATAGAGTGTAGGGTATAGAGTGTAGGGTATAGAGTGTAGGGTAGAGAGTGTAGAGTGTAGGGTATAGAGTGTAGGGTATAGAGTGTAGGGTATAGAGTGTAGAGTGTAGGGATTAGAGTGTAGGGTATAGAGTGTAGGGTGTAGAGTGTAGGGTATAGAGTGTAGAGTGTAGGGTATAGAGTGTAGGGTATAGAGTGTAGGGTATAGAGTGTAGGGTGTAGAGTGTAGGGTATAGAGTGTAGGGTATAGAGTGTAGGGTATAGACTGTAGGGAATAGAGTGTAGAGTGTAGGGATTAGAGTGTAGGGTATAGAGTGTAGGGTGTAGAGTGTAGGGAATAGAGTGTAGAGTGTAGGGTATAGAGTGTATGGTATAAAGTGTACGGTATAGAGTGTAGGGTGTAGAGTGTAGGGTATAGAGTGTAGGGTATAGAGTGTAGGGAATAGAGTGTAGAGTGTAAGGTATAGAGTGTAGAGTGTAGGGTATAGAGTGTAGAGTGTAGGGTATAGAGTGTAGGGTATAGAGTGTAGGATAGAGAGTGTAGAGTGTAGGGTATAGAGTGTAGAGTGTAGGGTATAGAGTGTAGGGTATAGAGTGTAGGGTATAGAGTGTAGAGTGTAGGGTATAGAGTGTAGGGTATAGAGTATAGGGCATAGAGTGTAGGGTATAGAGTATAGGGCATAGAGTGTAGGGTATAGAGTGTAGGGTATAGAGTGTAGAGTGTAGGGTATAGAATGTAGGGTATAGAGTGTAGGGTATAGAGTGTAGAGTGTAGGGTATAGAGTGTAGGGTATAGAGTGTAGGGTATAGAGTGTAGGGTATAGAGTGTAAAGTGTAGGGTATAGTGTGTAGGGTATAGAGTGCAGGGTGTAGAGTGTAGGGTATAGAGTGTAGGATATAGAGTGTAGAGTGTAGGGTATAGAGTGTAGGGTATAGAGTGTAGAGTGTAGGGTATATAGTGTAGAGTGTAGGGTATAGAGTGTAGAGTGTAGGGCATAGAGTGTAGAGTGTAGGGTATAGAGTGTAGGGTATAGAGTGTAGAGTGTAGGGTATAGAGTGTAGGGTATAGAGTGTAGGGTATAGAGTGTAGAGTGTAGGGTATATTGTGTAGGGTATAGAGTATAGGGCATAGAGTGTAGGGTATAGAGTATAGGGCATAGAGTGTAGGGTATAGAGTGTAGGGTATAGAGTGTAGAGTGTAGGGTATAGAATGTAGGGTATAGAGTGTAGGGTATAGAGTGTAGAGTGTAGGGTATAGAGTGTAGGGTATAGAGTGTAGGGTATAGAGTGTAGAGTGTAGGGTATAGAGTGTAGAGTGTAGGGTATAGAGTGTAGGGTATAGAGTGTAGGGTAGAGAGTGTAGGGTAGAGAGTGTAGAGTCTAGGGTATAGAGTGTAGGGTATAGAGTGTAGGGTATAGAGTGTAGAGTGTAGGGATTAGAGTGTAGGGCATAGAGTGTAGGGTGTAGAGTGTAGGGTATAGAGTGTAGAGTGTAGGGTATAGAGTGTATGGTATAGAGTGTACGGTATAGAGTGTAGGGTGTAGAGTGTAGGGTATAGAGTGTATGGTATAGAGTGTAGGGTATAGAGTGTAGGGCATAGAGTGTAGGGAATAGAGTGTAGAGTGTAAGGTATAGAGTGTAGAGTGTAGGGCATAGAGTGTAGAGTGTAGGGTATAGAGTGTAGGGTATAGAGTGTAGGGTATAGAGTGTAGAGTGTAGGGTATAGAGTGTAGAGTGTAGGGTATAGAGTGTAGAGTGTAGGGCATAGAGTGTAGAGTGTAGGGTATAGAGTGTAGGGTATAGAGTGTAGGGTATAGAGTGTAGGGTATAGAGTGTAGAGTGTAGGGTATAGAGTGTAGAGTGTAGGGTATAGAGTGTAGGGTATAGAGTGTAGGGTATAGAGTGTAGGGTAGAGAGTGTAGAGTGTAGGGTATAGAGTGTAGGGTATAGAGTGTAGAGTGTAGGGATTAGAGTGTAGGGTATAGAGTGTAGGGTGTAGAGTGTAGGGTATAGAGTGTAGAGTGTAGGGTATAGAGTGTAGGGTATAGAGTGTAGGGTATAGAGTGTAGGGTGTAGAGTGTAGGGTATAGAGTGTAGGGTATAGAGTGTAGGGTATAGACTGTAGGGAATAGAGTGTAGAGTGTAAGGTATAGAGTGTAGAGTGTAGGGTATAGAGTGTAGAGTGTAGGGATTAGAGTGTAGGGTATAGAGTGTAGGGTGTAGAGTGTAGGGTATAGAGTGTAGAGTGTAGGGTATAGAGTGTATGGTATAAAGTGTACGGTATAGAGTGTAGGGTGTAGAGTGTAGGGTATAGAGTGTAGGGTATAGAGTGTAGGGAATAGAGTGTAGAGTGTAAGGTATAGAGTGTAGAGTGTAGGGTATAGAGTGTAGAGTGTAGGGTATAGAGTGTAGGGTATAGAGTGTAGGATAGAGAGTGTAGAGTGTAGGGTATAGAGTGTAGGGTATAGAGTGTAGAGTGTAGGGTATAGAGTGTATGGTATAGAGTGTAGGGTATAGAGTGTAGGGTGTAGAGTGTAGGGTATAGAGTGTAGGGTTTAGAGTGTATGGTATAGAGTGTAGGATATAGAGTGTAGGGTGTAGAGTGTAGGGTATAGAGTGTAGGGTATAGAGTGTAGAGTGTAGGGTATAGAGTGTAGGGTACAGAGTGTAGGGTATAGAGTGTAGGGTATAGAGTGTAGGGTATAGAGTGTAGAGTGTAGGGTATAGAGTGTATAGTGTAGGGTATAGAGTGTAGGGTATAGATTGTAGGGTATAGAGTGTAGGGTAGAGAGTGTAGAGTGTAGGGTATAGAGTGTAGAGTGTAGGGTATAGAGTGTATGGTATAGAGTGTAGGGTATAGAGTGTAGGGTGTAGAGTGTAGGGTATAGAGTGTAGGGTATAGAGTGTATGGTATAGAGTGTAGGGTGTAGAGTGTAGGGTATAGAGTGTAGGGTATAGAGTGTAGGGTATAGAGTGTAGGGTATAGAATGTAGGGAATAGAGTGTAGAGTGTAAGGTATAGAGTGTAGAGTGTAGGGTATAGAGTGTATGGTATAGAGTGTAGGGTATAGAGTGTAGTGTGTAGAGTGTAGGGTATAGAGTGTAGGGTATAGAGTGTAGGGTATAGAGTGTAGGGTATAGAGTGTAGGGAATAGAGTGTAGAGTGTAAGGTATAGAGTGTAGAGTGTAGGGTATAGAGTGTAGGGTATAGAGTGTAGGGTATAGAGTGTAGGGTGTAGAGTGTAGGGTATAAAGTGTAGGGTATAGAGTGTAGGGTATAGAGTGTAGGGTATAGAGTGTAGGGAATAGAGTCTAGAGTGTAAGGTATAGAGTGTAGAGTGTAGGGTATAGAGTGTAGGTTATAGACTGTAGGGTATAGAGTGTAGGGTATAGAGTGTAGGGTATAAAGTGTAGAGTGTAGGGTATAGAGTGTATGGTATAGAGTGTAGGGTATAGAGTGTAGGGTGTAGAGTGTAGGGTATAGAGTGTAGGGTATAGAGTGTAGGGTATAGAGTGTAGGGTATAGAGTGTAGGGAATAGAGTGTAGAGTGTAAGGTATAGAGTGTAGAGTGTAGGGTATAGAGTGTAGGGTATAGACTGTAGGGTATAGATTGTAGGGTATAGAGTGTAGGGTATAGATTGTAGAGTGTAGGCTATAGAGTGTAGGGTATAGAGTGTAGAGTGTAGGGTATAGAGTGTAGGGTATAGAGTGTAGGGTATAGAGTGTAGGGTATAGAGTGTAGGGTATAGAGTGTAAAGTGTAGGGTATAGTGTGTAGGGTATAGAGTGCAGGGTGTAGAGTGTAGGGTATAGAGTGTAGGGTATAGAGTGTAGGGCAAAGAGTGTAGGGTATAGAGTGTAGGGTATAGAGTGTTGGATATAGAGTGTAGAGTGTAGGGTATAGAGTGTAGAGTGTAGGGATTAGAGTGTAGGGTATAGAGTGTAGGGTGTAGAGTGTAGGGTATAGAGTGTAGAGTGTAGGGTATAGAGTGTATGGTATAGAGTGTAGGGTATAGAGTGTAGGGTGTAGAGTGTAGGGTATAGAGTGAAGGGCATAAAGTGTAGGGTATAGAGTGTAGGGTATAGAGTGTAGAGTGTAGGGTATAGAGTGTATGGTATAGAGTGTAGGGTGTAGAGTGTAGGGTATAGAGTGTAGGATAGAGAGTGTAGAGTGTAGGGTATAGAGTGTAGGGTATAGAGTGTAGAGTGTAGGGTATAGAGTGTATGGTATAGAGTGTAGGGTATAGAGTGTAGGGTGTAGAGTGTAGGGTATAGAGTGTAGGGTTTAGAGTGTATGGTATAGAGTGTAGGGTATAGAGTGTAGGGTGTAGAGTGTAGGGTATAGAGTGTAGGGTATAGAGTGTAGGGTATAGAGTGTAGAGTGTAGGGTATAGAGTGTAGGGTACAGAGTGTAGGGTATAGAGTGTAGGGTATAGAGTGTAGGGTATAGAGTGTAGAGTGTAGGGTATAGAGTGTATAGTGTAGGGTATAGAGTGTAGGGTATAGATTGTAGGGTATAGAGTGTAGGGTAGAGAGTGTAGAGTGTAGGGTATAGAGTGTAGGGTATAGAGTGTAGAGTGTAGGGTATAGAGTGTATGGTATAGAGTGTAGGGTATAGAGTGTAGGGTGTAGAGTGTAGGGTATAGAGTGTAGGGTATAGAGTGTATGGTATAGAGTGTAGGGTGTAGAGTGTAGGGTATAGAGTGTAGGGTATAGAGTGTAGGGTATAGAGTGTAGGGTATAGAATGTAGGGAATAGAGTGTAGAGTGTAAGGTATAGAGTGTAGAGTGTAGGGAATAGAGTGTATGGTATAGAGTGTAGGGTATAGAGTGTAGTGTGTAGAGAGTAGGGTATAGAGTGTAGGGTATAGAGTGTAGGGTATAGAGTGTAGGGTATAGAGTGTAGGGAATAGAGTGTAGAGTGTAAGGTATAGAGTGTAGAGTGTAGGGTATACAGTGTAGGGTATAGAGTGTAGGGTATAGAGTGTAGGGTGTAGAGTGTAGGGTATAGAGTGTAGGGTATAGAGTGTAGGGTATAGAGTGTAGGGAATAGAGTCTAGAGTGTAAGGTTTAGAGTGTAGAGTGTAGGGTATAGAGTGTAGGGTATAGACTGTAGGGTATAGAGTGTAGGGTATAGAGTGTAGGGTATAAAGTGTAGAGTGTAGGGTATAGAGTGTATGGTATAGAGTGTAGGGTATAGAGTGTAGGGTGTAGAGTGTAGGGTATAGAGTGTAGGGTATAGAGTGTAGGGTATAGAGTGTAGGGTATAGAGTGTAGGGAATAGAGTGTAGAGTGTAAGGTATAGAGTGTAGAGTGTAGGGTATAGAGTGTAGGGTATAGACTGTAGGGTATAGAGTGTAGGGTATAGAGTGTAGGGTATAGATTGTAGAGTGTAGGCTATAGAGTGTAGGGTATAGAGTGTAGAGTGTAGGGTATAGAGTGTAGGGTATAGAGTGTAGGGTATAGAGTGTAGGGTATAGAGTGTAGGGTATAGAGTGTAAAGTGTAGGGTATAGTGTGTAGGGTATAGAGTGCAGGGTGTAGAGTGTAGGGTATAGAGTGTAGGGTATAGATTGTAGGGCAAAGAGTGTAGGGTATAGAGTGTAGGGTATAGAGTGTTGGATATAGAGTGTAGAGTGTAGGGTATAGAGTGTAGAGTGTAGGGAATAGAGTGTAGGGTATAGAGTGTAGGGTATAGACTGTAGGGTATAGAGTGTAGGGTATAGAGTGTAGGGTATAGATTGTAGAGTGTAGGCTATAGAGTTTAGGGTATAGAGTGTAGAGTGTAGGGTATAGAGTGTAGGGTATAGAGTGTAGGGTATAGAGTGTAGGGTATAGAGGGTAGAGTGTAGGGTATAGTGTGTAGGGTATAGAGTGCAGGGTGTAGAGTGTAGGGTATAGAGTGTAGGGTATAGAGTGTAGGGTATAGAGTGTAGGGTATAGAGTGTAGAGTGTAAGGTATAGAGTGTAGAGTGTAGGGTATAGAGTGTAGGGTATAGAGTGTAGGGTATAGAGTGTAGGGTATAGAGTGTAGGGAATAGAGTGTAGAGTGTAAGGTATAGAGTGTAGAGTGTAGGGTATAGACTGTAGGGTATAGAGTGTAGGGTATAGAGTGTAGGGTATAGATTGTAGAGTGTAGGCTATAGAGTGTAGGGTATAGAGTGTAGAGTGTAGGGTATAGAGTGTAGGGTATAGAGTGTAGGGTATAGAGTGTAGGGTATAGAGGGTAGAGTGTAGGGTATAGTGTGTAGGGTATAGAGTGCAGGGTGTAGAGTGTAGGGAATAGAGTGTAGAGTGTAAGGTATAGAGTGTAGAGTGTGAGGTATAGAGTGTAGGGTATAGAGTGTAGGGTATAGAGTGTAGGGTATAGAGTGTAGGGTGTAGAGTGTAGGGTATAGAGTGTAGGGTATAGAGTGTAGGGAATAAAGTGTAGAGTGTAAGGTATAGAGTGTAGAGTGTAGGGTATAGAGTGTAGGGTATAGACTGTAGGGTATAGAGTGTAGGGTATAGAGTGTAGGGTATAGATTGTAGAGTGTAGGCTATAGAGTGTAGGGTATAGAGTGTATAGTGTAGGGTATAGAGTGTAGGGTATAGAGTGTAGGGTATAGAGTGTAGGGTATAGAGGGTAGAGTGTAGGGTATAGTGTGTAGGTTATAGAGTGCAGGGTGTAGAGTGTAGGGAATAGAGTGTAGAGTGTAAGGTATAGAGTGTAGAGTGTAGGGTATAGAGTGTAGGGTATAGACTGTAGGGTATAGAGTGTAGGGTATAGAGTGTAGGGTATAGATTGTAGAGTGTAGGCTATAGAGTGTAGGGTATAGAGTGTAGAGTGTAGGGTATAGAGTGTAGGGTATAGAGTGTAGGGTATAGATTGTAGGGTGTAGGCTATAGAGTGTAGGGTATAGAGTGTAGAGTGTAGGGTATAGAGTGTATGGTATAGAGTGTAGGGTATAGAGTGTAGGGTATAGAGTGTAGGGTATAGAGTGTAGGGTATAGTGTGTAGGTTATAGAGTGCAGGGTGTAGAGTGTAGGGAATAGAGTGTAGAGTGTAAGGTATAGAGTGTAGAGTGTAGGGTATAGAGTGTAGGGTATAGACTGTAGGGTATAGAGTGTAGGGTATAGAGTGTAGGGTATAGATTGTAGAGTGTAGGCTATAGAGTGTAGGGTATAGAGTGTAGACTGTAGGGTATAGAGTGTAGGGTATAGAGTGTAGGGTATAGATTGTAGAGTGTAGGCTATAGAGTGTAGGGTATAGAGTGTAGAGTGTAGGGTATAGAGTGTAGGGTATAGAGTGTAGGGTATAGAGGGTAGAGTGTAGGGTATAGTGTGTAGGTTATAGAGTGCAGGGTGTAGAGTGTAGGGAATAGAGTGTAGAGTGTAAGGTATAGAGTGTAGAGTGTAGGGTATAGAGTTCAGGGTATAGACTGTAGGGTATAGAGTGTAGGGTATAGAGTGTAGGGTATAGAGTGTAGAGTGTAGGGTATAGAGTGTATGGTATAGAGTGTAGGGTATAGAGTGTAGGGTGTAGAGTGTAGGGTATAGAGTGTAGGGTATAGAGTGTAGGGTATATAGTGTATAGGGTATAGAGTGTAGGGAATAGAGTGTAGAGTGTAAGGTATAGAGTGTAGAGTGTAGGGTATAGAGTGTAGGGTATAGACTGTAGGGTATAGAGTGTAGGGTATAGAGTGTAGGGTATAGATTGTAGAGTGTAGGCTATAGAGTGTAGGGTATAGAGTGTAGAGTGTAGGGTATAGAGTGTAGGGTATAGAGTGTAGGGTATAGAGTGTAGGGTATAGAGGGTAGAGTGTAGGGTATAGTGTGTAGGGTATAGAGTGCAGGGTGTAGAGTGTAGGGTATAGAGTGTAGGGTATAGAGTGTAGGGTATAGAGTGTAGAGTGTAAGGTATAGAGTGTAGAGTGTAGGGTATAGAGTGTAGGGTATAGAGTGTAGGGTATAGAGTGTAGGGTATAGAGTGTAGTGAATAGAGTGTAGAGTGTAAGGTATAGAGTGTAGAGTGTAGGGTATAGAGTGTAGGGTATAGACTGTAGGGTATAGAGTGTAGGGTATAGAGTGTAGGGTATAGATTGTAGAGTGTAGGCTATAGAGTGTAGGGTATAGAGTGTAGAGTGTAGGGTATAGAGTGTAGGGTATAGAGTGTAGGGTATAGAGTGTAGGGTATTTATTATGATGGAATATAGGCTGAACTGGATGGACAAATGTCTTTTTTCGGCCTTACTAACTATGTTACTATGTTACTATGTTACTATGTATAGAGGGTAGAGTGTAGGGTATAGTGTGTAGGGTATAGAGTGCAGGGTGTAGAGTGTAGGGAATAGAGTGTAGAGTGTAAGGTATAGAGTGTAGAGTGTAGGGTATAGAGTGTAGGGTATACAGTGTAGGGTGTAGAGTGTAGGGTATAGAGTGTAGGGTATAGAGTGTAGGGTATAGAGTGTAGGGAATAGAGTGTAAGGTATAGAGTGTAGAGTGTAGGGTATAGAGTGTAGGGTATAGACTCTAGGGTATAGAGTGTAGGGTATAGAGTGTAGGGTATAGAGTGTAGAGTGTAGGGTATAGAGTGTATGGTATAGAGTGTAGGGTACAGAGTGTAGAGTGTAGGGTATAGAGTGTAGGGTATAGAGTGTAGGGTATAGAGTGTAGGGTATAGAGTGTAGGGAATAGAGTGTAGAGTGTAAGGTATAGAGTGTAGAGTGTAGGGTATAGAGTGTAGGGTATAGACTGTAGGGTATAGAGTGTAGGGTATAGAGTGTAGGGTATAGATTGTAGAGTGTAGGCTATAGAGTGTAGGGTATAGAGTGTAGAGTGTAGGGTATAGAGTGTAGGGTATAGAGTGTAGGGTATAGAGTGTAGGGTATAGAGTGTAGGGTATAGAGGGTAGAGTGTAGGGTATAGTGTGCAGGGTATAGAGTGCAGGGTGTAGAGTGTAGGGTATAGAGTGTAGGGCAAAGAGTGTAGGGTATAGAGTGTAGGGTATAGAGTGTTGGATATAGAGTGTAGAGTGTAGGGTATAGAGTGTATAGTGTAGGGATTATAGTGTATTGTATAGAGTGTAGGGTGTAGAGTGTAGGGTATAGAGTGTATGGTATAGAGTGTAGGGCATAGAGTGTAGGGTGTAGAGTGTAGGGTATAGAGTGTAGGGCATAGAGTGTAGGGTATAGAGTGTAGGGTATAGAGTCTAGAGTGTAGGGTATAGAGTGTATGGTATAGAGTGTAGGGTATAGAGTGTAGGGTATAGAGTGTAGGGTATAGAGTGTAGGGCAAAGAGTGTAGGGAATAGAGTGTAGGGTATAGAGTGTAGAGTGTAGGGTATAGAGTGTAGGGTATAGAGTGTAGGGTATATAGTGTAGAGTGTAGGGTATAGAGTGTAGGGTATAGAGTGTAGGGTATAGAGTGTAGGGAATAGAGTGTAGAGTGTAATGTATAGAGTGTAGAGTGTAGGGTATAGAGTGTAGGGTATAGAGTGTAGAGTGTAGGGTATAGAGTGTATGGTATAGAGTGTAGGGTATAGAGTGTAGGGTGTAGAGTGTAGGGTATAGAGTGTAGGGTGTAGAGTGTAGGGTATAGAGTGTAGAGTGTAGGGTATAGAGTGTATGGTATAGAGTGTAGGGTATAGAGTTTAGGGTGTAGAGTGTAGGGTATAGAGTGTAGGGTATAGAGTGTAGGGTATAGAGTGTAGGGTATAGAGTGTAGGGAATAGAGTGTAGAGTGTAAGGTATAGAGTGTAGAGTGTTGGGTATAGAGTGTAGGGTATAGAGTGTAGGGTATAGAGTGTAGGGTATAGATTGTTGAGTGTAGGCTATAGAGTGTAGCATATAGAGTGTAGAGTGTAGGGTATAGAGTGTAGGGTATAGAGTGTAGGGTATAGAGTGTAGGGTATAGAGTGTAGAGTGTAGGGTATAGTGTGTAGGGTATAGAGTGCAGGGTGTAGAGTGTAGGGTATAGAGTGTAGGGTATAGAGTGTAGGGTATAGAGTGTAGAGTGTAGGGTATAGAGTGTATGCTATAGAGTGTATGGTGTAGAATGTATGGTATAGAGTGTAGGGTATAGAGTGTAGACTGTATGGTATAGAGTGTAGGGTATAGAGTGTAGGGTATAGAGTGTATGTTATAGAGTGTAGGGTATAGAGTGTAGAGTGTAGGGTATAGAGTTTAGATTGTAGGGTATAGAGTGTAGGGTATAGAGTGTAAGGTATAGAGTGTAGGGTGTAGAGTGTAGGGTATAGAGTGTAGGGCATAGAGTGTAGGGTATAGAGTGTATGGTATAGTGTGTAGGGTATAGAGTGTATGGTATAGAGTGTAGAGTGTAGGGTATAGAATGTAGGGTATAGAGTGTAGGGTATAGAGTGTAGAGTGTAGGGATTAGAATGTAGGGTATAGAGTGTAGGGTATAGAGTGTAGAGTGTAGGGTATAGAGTGTAGGGTATAGAGTGTAGAGTGTAGGGTATAGAGTGTAGGGTATAGAGTGTAGGGTATAAAGTGTAGAGTGTAGGGTATAGAGCGTATAGTGTAGGGTATAGAGTGTAGGGTATAGAGTGTAGGGTATAGAGTGTAGAGTGTAGGGTATAGAGTGTATGCTAGAGAGTATATGGTGTAGAGTGTAGAGTATAGAGTGTAGGGTATAGAGTGTATGTTATAGAGTGTAGGGTATAGAGTGTAGAGTGTAGGGTATAGAGTTTAGATTGTAGGGTATAGAGTGTAGGTTATAGAGTGTAGGGTATAGAGTGTATGGTATAGAGTGTAGGGTATAGAGTGTAGAGTGTAGGGTATAGAGTGTATGGTATAGAGTGTAGGGTGTAGAGTGTATGGTATATAGTGTAGGGTATAGAATGTAGGGTATAGAGTGTAGGGTATAGATTGTAGGGCATAGAGTGTAGGGTATAGAGTGTAGAGTGTAGGGTATAGAGTGTAGGGTATAGAGTGTAGGGTATAGAGTGTATGTTATAGAGTGTAGGGTATAGAGTGTAGAGTGTAGGGTATAGAGTTTAGATTGTAGGGTATAGAGTGTAGGGTATAGAGTGTAAGGTATAGAGTGTAGGGTATAGAGTGTAGGGTATAGAGTGTAGGGTATAGAGTGTATGGTATAGAGTGTAGGGTATAGAGTGTATGGTATAGAGTGTAGGGTATAGAGTGTAGAGTGTAGGATATAGAGTGTAGGGTATAGAGTGTAGAGTGTAGGGTATAGAGTGTAGGGTATAGAGTGTAGGGTATAGAGTGTAGAGTGTAGGGATTAGAGTGTAGGGTATAGAGTGTAGGGTATAGAGTGTAGAGTGTAGGGTATAGAGTGTAGGGTATAGAGTGTAGAGTGTAGGGTATAGAGTGTAGGGTATAGAGTGTAGGGTATAGAGTGTAGGGTATAGAGTGTAGGGTATAGAGTGTAGAGTGTAGGGTATAGAGTGTAGGGTATAGAGTGTAGGGTATAGAGTGTAGATTGTAGGGTATAGAGTGTAGGGTATAGAGTGTAGGGTATAGAGTGTAGGGTATAGAGTGTAGGGTATAGAGTTTAGGGTATAGAGTGTAGGGTATAGAGTGTAGGGTATAGAGTGTAGGGTATAGAGTGTAGGGTATAGAATGTAGGGTATAGAGTGTAGAGTGTAGGGTATAGAGTGTAGAGTGTAGGGTATAGAGTGTAGGGTATAGAGTGTAGGGTATAGAGTGTAGGGTATAGAGTGCAGAGTGTAGGGTATAGAGTGTAGAGTGTAGGGTATAGAGTGTATGGTATAGAGTGTAGGGTATAGAGTGTAGGGTGTAGAGTGTTGGATATAGAGTGTAGGGTATAGAGTGTAGGGTATAGATTGTAGGGTATAGAGTGTAGGGAATAGAGTGTAGAGTGTAGGGTATAGAGTGTAGGGTATAGAGTGTAGAGTGTAGGGATTAGAGTGTAGGGTATAGAGTGTAGGGTCTAGAGTGTAGGGTATAGAGTGTAGAGTGTAGGGTATAGGGTGTAGGGTATAGAGTGTAGGGTATAGAGTGTAGGGCATAGAGTGTAGGGTATAGAGTGTAGGGTATAGAGTGTAGAGTGTAGGGTATAGAGTGTATGGTATAGAGTGTAGGGTATAGAGTGTAGAGTGTATGGTATAGAGTGTAGGGTATAGAGTGTAAGGTATAGAGTGTAGGGTATGGAGTGTAGGGTATAGAGTGTAGGGTATAGAGTGTATGGTATAGAGTGTAGGGTATAGAGTGTATGGTATAGAGTGTAGGGTATAGAGTGTAGAGTGTAGGATAAAGAGTGTAGGGTATAGAGTGTAGAGTGTAGGGTATAGAGTGTAGGGTATAGAGTGTAGGGTATAGAGTGTAGAGTGTAGGGTATAGAGTGTATAGTGTAGGGTATAGAGTGTAGGGTATAGAGTGTAGGGTATAGAGTGTAGAGTGTAGGGTATAGAGTGTATGCTATAGAGTATATGGTGTAGAGTGTATGGTATAGAGTGTAGGGTATAGAGTGTAGAGTGTATGGTATAGAGTGTAGGGTGTAGAGTGTAGGGTATAGAGTGTAGGGTATAGAGTGTAGGGTATAGAGTGTAGGGCATAGAGTGTAGGGAATAGAGTGTAGAGTGTAAGGTATAGAGTGTAGAGTGTAGGGCATAGAGTGTAGAGTGTAGGGTATAGAGTGTAGGGTATAGAGTGTAGGGTATAGAGTGTAGAGTGTAGGGTATAGAGTGTAGAGTGTAGGGTATAGAGTGTAGAGTGTAGGGCATAGAGTGTAGAGTGTAGGGTATAGAGTGTAGGGTATAGAGTGTAGGGTATAGAGTGTAGGGTATAGAGTGTAGAGTGTAGGGTATAGAGTGTAGAGTGTAGGGTATAGAGTGTAGGGTATAGAGTGTAGGGTATAGAGTGTAGGGTAGAGAGTGTAGAGTGTAGAGTATAGAGTGTAGGGTATAGAGTGTAGGGTATAGAGTGTAGAGTGTGGGGATTAGAGTGTAGGGTATAGAGTGTAGGGTGTAGAGTGTAGGGTATAGAGTGTAGAGTGTAGGGTATAGAGTGTAGGGTATAGAGTGTAGGGTGTAGAGTGTAGGGTATAGAGTGTAGGGTATAGAGTGTAGGGTATAGAGTGTAGGGAATAGAGTGTAGAGTGTAGAGTGTATGGTGTAGAGTGTATGTTATAGAGTGTATGGTATAGAGTGTAGAGTGTAGGGTATAGAGTGTAGAGTGTAGGGTATAGAGTGTAGGGTATAGAGTGTAGAGTGTAGGGATTAGAGTGTAGGGTATAGAGTGTAGGGTGTAGAGTGTAGGGTATAGAGTGTAGGGTAGAGAGTGTAGGGTATAGAGTGTAGGGCATCGAGTGTAGGGTATAGAGTGTAGGGTATAGAGTGTAGAGTGTAGGGTATAGAGTGTAGAGTGTAGGGTGTAGAGTGTAGAGTGTAGGTTACAGAGTGTAGGGCAAAGAGTGTAGAGTGTAGGGTATAGAGTGTATGGTATAGAGTGTAGGGTATAGAGTGTAGGGTATAGAGTGTAGGGTATAGATTGTAGAGTGTAGGCTATAGAGTGTAGGGTATAGAGTGTAGAGTGTAGGGTATAGAGTGTAGGGTATAGAGTGTAGGGTATAGAGTGTAGAGTGTAGGGTATAGTGTGTAGGGTATAGAGTGCAGGGTGTAGAGTGTAGGGTATAGAGTGTAGGGTATAGAGTGTAGGGTATAAAGTGTAGAGTGTAGGGTATAGAGTGTATAGTGTAGGGTATAGAGTGTAGGGTATAGAGTGTAGGGTATAGAGTGTATGTTATAGAGTGTAGGGTATAGAGTGTAGGGTAGAGAGTGTAGAGTGTAGGGTATAGAGTGTAGGGTATAGAGTGTAGGGTGTAGAGTGTAGGGTATAGAGTGTAGGGTGTAGAGTGTAGGGTATAGAGTGTAGGGTATAGAGTGTAGGGTATAGAGTGTAGGGTATAGAGTGTAGGGAATAGAGTGTAGAGTGTAAGGTATAGAGTGTAGAGTGTAGGGTATAGAGTGTAGGGTATAGAGTGTAGAGTGTAGGGATTAGAGTGTAGGGTATAGAGTGTAGGGTGTAGAGTGTACGGTATAGAGTGTAGAGTGTAGGGTATAGAGTGTATGGTATAGAGTGTAGGGTATAGAGTGTAGGGTGTAGAGTGTAGGGCATAGAGTGTAGGGTATAGAGTGTAGGGTATAGAGTGTAAGGTATAGAGTGTAGGGAATAGAGTGTAGAGTGTAAGGTATAGAGTGTAGAGTGTAGGGTATAGAGTGTAGGGTATAGACTGTAGGGTATAGAGTGTAGGGTATAGAGTGTAGGGTATAGATTGTATAGTGTAGGCTATAGAGTGTAGGGTATAGAGTGTAGGGTATAGAGTGTAGGGTATAGAGTGTAGGGTATAGAGTGTAGGGTATAGAGTGTAGAGTGTAGGGTATAGTGTGTAGGGTGTAGAGTGTAGGGTATAGAGTGTAGGGTATAGAGTGTAGGGTATAGAGTGTAGGGAATAGAGTGTAGAGTGTAAGGTATAGAGTGTAGAGTGTAGGGTATAGAGTGTAGGGTATAGAGTGTAGAGTGTAGGGTTTAGAGTGTAGGGTATAGAGTGTAGAGTGTAGGGTATAGAGTGTATGGTATAGAGTGTAGGGTATAGAGTGTAGGGTGTAGAGTGTAGGGTATAGAGTGTAGGGTATAGAGTGTAGGGTATAGAGTGTAGGGTATAGAGTGTAGGGAGTAGAGTGTAAGGTATAGAGTGTAGAGTGTAGGGTATAGAGTGTAGGGTATAGACTGTAGGGTATAGAGTGTAGGGTATAGAGTGTAGGGTATAGATTGTAGAGTGTAGGCTATAGAGTGTAGGGTATAGAGTGTAGAGTGTAGGGTATAGAGTGTAGGGTATAGAGTGCAGGGTGTAGAGTGTAGGGTACAGAGTGTAGGGTATAGAGTGTAGGGTATAAAGTGTAGAGTGTAGGGTATAGAGTGTATAGTGTAGGGTATAGAGTGTAGGGTATAGAGTGTAGGGTATAGAGTGTATGTTATAGAGTGTAGGGTATAGAGTGTAGGGTAGAGAGTGTAGAGTGTAGGGTATAGAGTGTAGGGTATAGAGTGTAGGGAGTAGAGTGTAGGGTATAGAGTGTAGAGTGTAGGGTATATAGTGTATGGTATAGAGTGTAGGGTATAGAGTGTAGGGTGTAGAGTGTAGGGTATAGAGTGTAGGGTATAGAGTGTAGGGTATAGAGTGTAGGGAATAGAGTGTAGAGTGTAAGGTATAGAGTGTAGAGTGTAGGGTATAGAGTGTAGGGTATAGAGTGTAGAGTGTAGGGATTAGAGTGTAGGGTATAGAGTGTAGGGTGTAGAGTGTAGGGAATAGAGTGTAGAGTGTAGGGTATAGAGTGTATGGTATAGAGTGTAGGGTATAGAGTGTAGGTTGTAGAGTGTTGGGTATAGAGTGTAGGGTATAGAGTGTAGGGTATAGAGTGTAGGGTATAGAGTGTAGGGAATAGAGTGTAGAGTGTAAGGTATAGAGTGTAGAGTGTAGGGTATAGAGTGTAGAGTGTAGGGTATATAGTGTATGGTATAGAGTGTAGGGTATAGAGTGTAGGGTGTAGAGTGTAGGGTATAGAGTGTAGGGTATAGAGTGTAGGGTATAGAGTGTAGGGAATAGAGTGTAGAGTGTAAGGTATAGAGTGTAGAGTGTAGGGTATAGAGTGTAGGGTATAGAGTGTAGAGTGTAGGGTATAGAGTGTAGGGTATAGAGTGTAGGGAGTAGAGTGTAAGGTATAGAGTGTAGAGTGTAGGGTATAGAGTGTAGGGATTAGAGTGTAGGGTATAGAGTGTAGGGTGTAGAGTGTAGGGAATAGAGTGTAGAGTGTAGGGTATAGAGTGTATGGTATAGAGTGTAAGGTATAGAGTGTAGGGTATAGAGTGTAGAGTGTAGGGTATAGTGTGTAGGGTGTAGAGTGTAGAGTATAGAGTGTAGGGTATAGAGTGTAGGGTATAGAGTGTAGGGTATAGAGTGTAGGGAATAGAGTGTAGAGTGTAAGGTACAGAGTGTAGAGTGTAGGGTATAGAGTGTAGGGTATAGAGTGTATGGTGTAGAGTGTAGGGTATAGAGTGTAGAGTGTAGGGTATAGAGTGTATGGTATAGAGTGTAGGGTATAGAGTGTAGGTTGTAGAGTGTAGGGTATAGAGTGTAGGGTATAGAGTGTAGGGTATAGAGTGTAGGGTATAGAGTGTAGGGAATAGAGTGTAGAGTGTAAGGTATAGAGTGTAGAGTGTAGGGTATAGAGTGTAGGGTATAGACTGTAGGGTATAGAGTGTAGGGTATAGAGTGTAGGGTATAGATTGTAGAGTGTAGGCTATAGAGTGTAGGGTATAGAGTGTAGAGTGTAGGGTATAGAGTGTAGGGTATAGAGTGTAGGGTATAGAGTGTAGAGTGTAGGGTATAGTGTGTAGGGTGTAGAGTGTAGGGTATAGAGTGTAGGGTATAGAGTGTAGGGTATAGAGTGTAGGGTATAGAGTGTAGGGAATAGAGTGTAGAGTGTAAGGTATAGAGTGTAGGGTATAGAGTGTAGGGTATAGAGTGTAGAGTGTAGGGATTAGAGTGTAGGGTATTGAGTGTAGGGTGTAGAGTGTAGGGTATAGAGTGTAGAGTGTAGGGTATAGAGTGTAGGGTATAGAGTGTAGGGTGTAGAGTGTAGGGTATAGAGTGTAGGGTATAGAGTGTAGGGTATAGAGTGTAGGGTATAGAGTGTAGGGAATAGAGTGTAGAGTGTAAGGTATAGAGTGTAGAGTGTAGGGTATAGAGTGTAGGGTATAGACTGTAGGGTATAGAGTGTAGGGTATAGAGTGTAGGGTATAGATTGTAGAGTGTAGGCTATAGAGTGTAGGGTATAGAGTGTAGAGTGTAGGGTATAGAGTGTAGGGTATAGAGTGCAGGGTGTAGAGTGTAGGGTATAGAGTGTAGGGTATAGACTGTAGAGTGTAGGGTATAGAGTGTATGCTATAGAGTGTATGGTGTAGAGTGTATCGTATAGAGTGTAGGGTGTAGAGTGTAGAGTGTATGGTATAGAGTGTAGGGTATAGAGTGTAGGGTATAGAGTGTATGTCATAGAGTGTAGGGTATAGAGTGTAGAGTGTAGGGTATAGAGTTTAGAGTGTAGGGTATAGAGTGTAGGGTATAGAGTGTAGGGTATAGAGTGTAGGTTGTAGAGTGTTGGGTATAGAGTGTAGGGTATAGAGTGTAGGGTATAGAGTGTAGGGTATAGAGTGTAGGGAATAGAGTGTAGAGTGTAAGGTATAGAGTGTAGAGTGTAGGGTATAGAGTGTAGGGTATAGACTGTAGGGTATAGAGTGTAGGGTATAGAGTGTAGGGTATAGATTGTAGGGTGTAGGCTATAGAGTGTAGGGTATAGAGTGTAGGGTATAGAGTGTAGGGTATAGAGTGTAGAGTGTAGGGTATAGTGTGTAGGGTGTAGAGTGTAGAGTATAGAGTGTAGGGTATAGAGTGTAGGGTATAGAGTGTAGGGTATAGAGTGTAGGGAATATAGTGTAGAGTGTAAGGTATAGAGTGTAGGGTATAGAGTGTAGGGTATAGAGTGTAGAGTGTAGGGATTAAAGTGTAGGGTATAGAGTGTAGGGTGTAGAGTGTAGGGTATAGAGTGTAGAGTGTAGGGTATAGAGTGTATGGTATAGAGTGTAGGGTATAGAGTGTAGGGTGTAGAGTGTAGGGTATAGAGTGTAGGGTATAGAGTGTAGGGTATAGAGTGTAGGGTATAGAGTGTAGGGAATAGAGTGTAGAGTGTAAGGTATAGAGTGTAGAGTGTAGGGTATAGAGTGTAGGGTATAGAGTGTAGGGTGTAGAGTGTAGGGTATAGAGTGTAGAGTGTAGGGTATAGAGTGTATGGTATAGAGTGTAGGGTATAGAGTGTAGGTTTTAGAGTGTAGGGTATAGAGTGTAGGGTATAGAGTGTAGGGTATAGAGTGTAGGGAATAGAGTGTAGAGTGTAAGGTATAGAGTGTAGAGTGTAGGGTATAGAGTGTAGGGTATAGACTGTAGGGTATAGAGTGTAGGGTATAGAGTGTAGGGTATAGATTGTAGAGTGTAGGCTATAGAGTGTAGGGTATAGAGTGTAGGGTATAGAGTGTAGGGTATAGAGTGTAGAGTGTAGGGTATAGTGTGTAGGGTGTAGAGTGTAAGCTGGGCCCAGTACTGAGGCTTATTCTTGGCCAAAGGTGTAGCATCAATTCCTCTCAACGGAATAGGACACCGCAAAGGCTCCAAGAAAAATCCACAACGTTTAGCATAATCCAAATCCATCAGATTCAGGGCAGCGCCTGAATCCACAAACGCCATGACAGAATACGATGACAAAGAGCACATTAAGGTAATGGACAAAAGGAATTTGGACTGTACAGTACCAATAACGGCAGAGCTATCGAACCGCCTAGTGCGTTTAGGACAATTAGAAATAGCATGAGTAGAATCACCACAATAGAAACACAGTCTGTTCAGACGTCTGTGTTCTTGCCGTTCTACTTTAGTCATAGTCCTGTCGCACTGCATAGGCTCAGGTTTACTCTCAGACAATACCGCCAGATGGTGCACAGATTTACGCTCGCGCAAGCGACGACCGATCTGAATGGCCAAGGACATAGACTCATTCAAACCAGCAGGCATAGGAAATCCCACCATTACATCCTTAAGAGCTTCAGAGAGACCCTTTCTGAACAAAGCCGCTAGTGCAGATTCATTCCACAGAGTGAGTACTGACCACTTCCTAAATTTCTGACAATATACTTCTACATCATCCTGACCCTGGCATAAAGCCAGCAGATTTTTCTCAGCCTGATCCACTGAATTAGGCTCATCGTAAAGCAATCCCAGCGCCTGGAAAAATGCATCAACATTACTCAATGCAGAATCTCCTGGTGCAAGAGAAAACGCCCAGTCCTGTGGGTCGCCGCGCAAAAAAGAAATAATAATCAAAACCTGTTGAATAGGATTACCAGAAGAATGAGGTTTCAAGGCCAAAAATAGCTTACAATTATTTCTGAAGCTCAGGAACTTAGTTCTGTCACCAAAAAACAAATCAGGAATCGGAATTCTTGGTTCTAGCATCGATTTCTGATCAATAGTATCTTGAATCTTTTGTACATTTACAACGAGATTATCCATTGAGGAGCACAGAGCCTGAATATCCATGTCCACAGCTGTGTCCTGAAGCACTCTAATGTCTAGGGGAAAAAAAAGACTGAAGACAGAGCTAAGAAAAAAAAAATGCTGTCAGGATTTCTTTTTTCCCTCTATTGGGAATCATTGGTTTGGCTCCTTGTACTGTTATGGCTGGCAATCAGGCAACACAGCGTGCAGTAATCAGCGCACATACAGAGATCTTGCAATAACCAAAAACAATAGGACGAGCTCTGAGACGTGGAATCTCTGGAGACTGCAGTACCTGATCTATCCTCACACAACTATAAGCAGCAGTGGATTGCGCCTATCACTACCTATGCAACTCGGCACTGCCTGAGGAGCTGACTAGCCTGAAGATAGAAATACAAGCCTGACTTACCTCAGAGAAATACCCCAAAGGAACAGGCAGCCCCCCACATATAATGACTGTTAGCAAGATGAAAAGACAAACGTAGGAATGAAATAGATTCAGCAAAGTGAGGCCCGATATTCTAGACAGAGCGAGGATAGCAAAGAGAACTATGCAGTCTACAAAAAACACTAAAACGAAAACCACGCAAAGGGGCAAAAAGACCCACCGTGCCGAACTAACAGCACGGCGGTGCACTCCTTTGCTTCTCAGAGCTTCCAGCAAAAGTTAATAGCAAGCTGGACAGAAAAAACAGAAAACAAACTAGAAGCACTTATCTAGCAGAGCAGCAGGCCCAAGGAAAGATGCAGTAGCTCAGATCCAACACTGGAACATTGACAAGGAGCAAGGAAGACAGACTCAGGTGGAGCTAAATAGCAAGGCAGCCAACGAGCTCACCAAAACACCTGAGGGAGGAAGCCCAGAGACTGCAATACCACTTGTGACCACAGAAGTGAATTCAGCCACAGAATTCACAACAGGTATAGAGTGTAGAGTGTAGGGTATAGAGTTTAGAGTGTAGGGTATAGAGTGTAGGGTATAGAGTGTAAGGTTTAGAGTGTAGGGTGTAGAGTGTAGGGTATAGAGTGTAGGGTATAGAGTGTAGGGTATAGAGTGTACGGTATAGAGTGTAGGGTATAGAGTGTATGGTATAGAGTGTAGGGTATAGAGTGTAGGGTATAGAGTGTAGGGTATAGAGTGTATGGTATAGATTGTAGGGTATAGAGTGTAGGGTATAGAGTGTATGTTATAGAGTGTAGGGTATAGAGTGTAGGGTATAGAGTTTAGAGTGTAGGGTATAGAGAGTAGGTTATAGAGTGTAAGGTATAGAGTGTAGGGTGTAGAGTGTAGGGTATAGAGTGTAGGGCATAGGGTGTAGGGTATAGAGTGTAGGGTATAGAGTGTAGAGTGTAGGGTATAGAGTGTAGGGTATAGAGTGTAGGGTATAGAGTGTAGAGTGTAGGGTATAGAGTGTAGGGTATTGAGTGTAGGGTATAGAGTGTACGGTATAGAGTGTAGGGTATAGAGTGTATGGTATAGAGTGTAGGGTATAGAGTGTAGGGTATAGAGTGTATGTTATAGAGTGTAGGGTATCGAGTATAGAGTGTAGGGTATAGAGTTTAGAGTGTAGGGTATAGAGTGTAGGGTATAGAGTGTAAGGTATAGAGTGTAGGGTGTAGAGTGTAGGGTATAGAGTGTAGGACATAGGGTGTAGGGTATAGAGTGTAGGGTATAGAGTTTAGAGTGTAGGGTATAGAGTGTAGGGTATAGAGTGTAGAGTGTAGGGTATAGAGTGTAGGGTATAGAGTGTAGGGTATAGAGTGTAGAGTGTAGGGTATAGAGTGTAGAGTGTAGGTTATAGAGTGTAGGGTATAGAGTGTAGGGTATAGAGTGTAGAGTATAGAGTGTTTAGTACAGAGTGTAGGGTATAGAGTGTAGGGTGTAGAGTGTAGGGTATAGAGTGTAGGGCATAGAGTGTAGGGTATAGAGTGTAGGGTATAGAGTGTAGGGTATAGAGTGCATGGTATAGAGTGTAGGGCATAGAGTGTAGAGTATAGAGTGTAGGGTATAGAGTGTAGGGCAAAGAGTGTAGGGTATAGAGTGTAGGGTATAGAGTGTAGAGTGTAGGGTATAGAGTGTAAGGTATAGAGTGTAGGGTATAGAGTGTAGATTGTAGGGTATAGAGTGTAGGGTATAGAGTGTAGGGTATAGAGTGTAGGGTATAGAGTGTAGAGTGTAGGGTATAGAGTGTAGAGTGTAGGGTATAGAGTGTAGGGTATAGAGTGTAGGTTATAGAGTGTAGGGTATAGAGTGTAGGGTATAGAGTGTAGAGTGTTTGGTGTAGAGTGTATGGTATAGAGTGTAGGGTATAGAGTGTAGGGTGTAGAGTGTAGGGTATAGAGTGTGGGGTATAGAGTGTAGGGTATAGAGTGTAGGGAATAGAGTGTAGAGTGTAAGGTATAGAGTGTAGAGTGTAGGGTATAGAGTGTAGAGTGTAGTGATTAGAGTGTAGGGTATAGAGTGTAAGGAATAGAGTGTAGAGTGTAAGGTATAGAATGTAGAGTGTAGGGTATAGAGTGTAGGGTATAGAGTGTAAGGTATAGATTGTAGGGTGTAGAGTGTAGGGTATAGAGTGTAGGGTATAGAGAATAGGGTATAGAGTGTAGGGTATAGAGTGTAGGGTATAGAGTGTAGAGTGTAGGGTATAGAGTTTAGAGTGTAGGGTATAGAGTGTAGGGTATAGAGTGTAAGGTTTAGAGTGTAGGGTGTAGAGTGTAGGGTATAGAGTATACGGTATAGAGTGTAGGGTATAGAGTGTATGGTATAGAGTGTAGGGTATAGAGTGTAGGGTATAGAGTGTATGGTATAGATTGTAGGGTATAGAGTGTAGGGTATAGAGTGTATGTTATAGAGTGTAGGGTATAGAGTGTAGGGTATAGAGTTTAGAGTGTAGGGTATAGAGAGTAGGTTATAGAGTGTAAGGTATAGAGTGTAGGGTGTAGAGTGTAGGGTATAGAGTGTAGGGCATAGGGTGTAGGGTATAGAGTGTAGGGTATAGAGTGTAGAGTGTAGGGTATAGAGTGTAGGGTATAGAGTGTAGGGTATAGAGTGTAGAGTGTAGGGTATAGAGTGTAGGGTATTGAGTGTAGGGTATAGAGTGTACGGTATAGAGTGTAGGGTATAGAGTGTATGGTATAGAGTGTAGGGTATAGAGTGTAGAGTGTAGGGTGTAGAGTGTAGGGTATAGAGTGTAGGGTATAGAGTGTATGGTATAGAGTGTAGGGTATAGAGTGTATGGTATAGAGTGTAGATTATAGAGTGTAGGGTATAGAGTGTAGGGTATAGAATGTATGGTATAGAGTGTAGGGTATAGAGTGTAGGGTATAGAGTGTATGTTATAGAGTGTAGGGTATCGAGTATAGAGTGTAGGGTATAGAGTTTAGAGTGTAGGGTATAGAGTGTAGGGTATAGAGTGTAAGGTATAGAGTGTAGGGTGTAGAGTGTAGAGTATAGAGTGTAGGACATAGGGTGTAGGGTATAGAGTGTAGGGTATAGAGTTTAGAGTGTAGGGTATAGAGTGTAGGGTATAGAGTGTAGGATATAGAGTGTAGAGTGTAGGGTATAGAGTGTAGGGTATAGAGTGTAGGGTATAGAGTGTAGAGTGTAGGGTATAGAGTGTAGAGTGTAGGGTATAGATTTTAGGGTATAGAGTGTAAGGTATAGAGTGTAGGGTAGAGAGTGTAGAGTGTAGGGTATAGAGTGTAGGGTATAGAGTGTAGAGTGTAGGGATTAGAGTGTAGGGTATAGAGTGTAGGGTGTAGAGTGTAGGGTATTGAGTGTAGAGTGTAGGGTATAGGATGTATGATATAGAGTGTAGGGTATAGAGTGTAGGGTGTAGAGTGTAAGGTATAGAGTGTAGGGCATAGAGTGTAGGGTATAGAGTGTAGGGAATAGAGTGTAGAGTGTAGGGTATAGAGTGTATGGTATAGAGTGTAGGGTATAGAGTGTAGGGTATAGAGTGTAGGGTATAAAGTGTAGGGCAAAGAGTGTAGGTTATAGAGTGTAGGGTATAGAGTGTAGAGTGTAGGGTATAGAGTGTAGGGTATAGAGTGTAGGGTATATAGTGTAGAGTGTAGGGTATAGAGTGTAGGGTATAGAGTGTAGGGTATAGAGTGTAGGGTATATAGTGTAGAGTGTAGGGTATAGAGTGTAGGGTATAGAGTGTTGGGTATAGAGTGTAGGGTATAGAGTGTAGGGTATAGAGTGTAGAGTGTAGGGTATAGAGTATAGGGTATAGAGTGTAGGGTAGAGAGTGTAGGGTATAGAGTGTAGAGTGTAGGGTATAGAGTGTAGAGTGTAGGGTGTAGAGTGTATGGTATAGAATGTAGGGTATAGAGTGTAGGGTGTAGAGTGTAGGGTATAGAGTGTAGGGTATAGAGTGTAGAGTGTAGGGATTAGAGTGTAGGGTATAGAGTGTAGGGTGTAGAGTGTAGGGTATAGAGTGCAGAGTGTAGGGTATAGAGTGTATGGTATAGAGTGTAGGGTATAGAGTGTAGGGTGTAGAGTGTAGGGTATAGAGTGTAGGGCATAGAGTGTAGGGTATAGAGTGTAGGTTATAGAGTGTAGAGTGTAGGGTATAGAGTGTATGGTATAGAGTGTAGGGTATAGAGTGTAGGGTATAGAGTGTAGGGTATAGAGTGTAGGGCAAAGAGTGTAGGGTATAGAGTGTAGGGTATAGAGTGTAGAGTGTAGGGTATAGAGTGTAGGGTATAGAGTGTAGGGTATATAGTGTAGAGTGTAGGGTATAGAGTGTAGGGTATAGAGTGTAGGGTATAGAGTGTAGGGTATAGAGTGTAGGGTATAGAGTGTAGAGTGTAGGGTATAGAGTGTATGGTATAGAGTGTAGGGTATAGAGTGTAGGGTATAGAGTGTAGGGTATAGAGTGTAGGGCAAAGAGTGTAGGGTATAGAGTGTAGGGTATAGAGTGTAGGGCAAAGAGTGTAGGGTATAGAGTGTAGGGTATAGAGTGTAGAGTGTAGGGTATAGAGTGTAGGGTATAGAGTGTAGGGTATATAGTGTAGAGTGTAGGGTATAGAGTGTAGGGTATAGAGTGTAGGGTATAGAGTGTAGGGTATAGAGTGTAGGGTATAGAGTGTAGAGTGTAGGGTATAGAGTGTAGAGTGTAGGGTATAGAGTGTAGGGTATAGAGTGTAGAGTGTAGGGTATAGAGTGTAGAGTGTAGGGTGTAGAGTGTATGGTATAGAGTGTAGGGTATAGAGTGTAGGGTGTAGAGTGTAGGGTATAGAGTGTAGGGTATAGAGTGTAGGGTATATAGTGTAGGGTATAGAGTGTAGGGTATAGAGTGTAGGGTATAGAGTGTAGGGCAAATAGTATAGGGTATAGAATGTAGGGTACAGAGTGTAGAGTGTAGGGTATAGAGTGTAGGGTATAGAGTGTAGGGTATAGAGTGTAGAGTGTAGGGTATAGAGTGTAGTGTATAGAGTGTAGGGTATAGAGTGTAGGGTATAGAGTGTAGGGTATAGAGTGTAGAGTGTAGGGATTAGAGTGTAGGGTATAGTGTGTAGGGTGTAGAGTGTAGGGTATAGAGTGAAGAGTGTAGGGTATAGAGTGTAGGGTATAGAGTGTAGGGTATAGAGTGTAGAGTGTAGGGTGTAGAGTGTAGGGTATATAGTGTAGGGTATAGAGTGTAGGGTATAGAGTGTAGGGAATAGAGTGTAGAGTGTAAGGTATAGAGTGTAGAGTGTAGGGTATAGAGAGTAGAATATAGAGTGTAGAGTGTAGGGATTAGAGTGTAGGGTATAGAGTGTAGGATGTAGAGTGTAGGGTATAGAGTGTAGAGTGTAGGGTATAGAGTGTATGGTATAGAGTGTAGGGTACAGAGTGTAGGGTGTAGAGTGTAGGGTATAGAGTGTAGGGTATAGAGTGTAGGGTATAGAGTGTAGGGTATATAGTGTAGAGTGTAGGGTATAGAGTGTAGGGTATAGAGTGTTGGGTATAGAGTGTAGGGTATAGAGTGTAGGGTATAGAGTGTAGAGTGTAGGGTATAGAGTATAGGGTATAGAGTGTAGGGTATAGAGTGTTGGGTATAGAGTGTAGGGTATAGAGTGTAGGGTATAGAGTGTAGAGTGTAGGGTATAGAGTATAGGGTATAGAGTGTAGCGTATAGAGTGTAGGGTATAGAGTGTAGAGTGTAGGGTATAGAGTGTAGAGTGTAGGGTGTAGAGTGTATGGTATAGAATGTAGGGTATAGAGTGTAGGGTGTAGAGTGTAGGGTATAGAGTGTAGGGTATAGAGTGTAGAGTGTAGGGATTAGAGTGTAGGGTATAGAGTGTAGGGTGTAGAGTGTAGGGTATAGAGTGTAGAGTGTAGGGTATAGAGTGTATGGTATAGAGTGTAGGGTATAGAGTGTAGGGTGTAGAGTGTAGGGTATAGAGTGTAGGGCATAGAGTGTAGGGTATAGAGTGTAGGTTATAGAGTGTAGGGTATAGAGTGTAGGGTATAGAGTGTAGAGTGTAGGGTATAGAGTGTAGGGTATAGAGTGTAGGGTATATAGTGTAGAGTGTAGGGTATAGAGTGTAGGGTATAGAGTGTAGAGTGTAGGGTGTAGAGTGTATGGTATAGAATGTAGGGTATAGAGTGTAGGGTGTAGAGTGTAGGGTATAGAGTGTAGGGTATAGAGTGTAGAGTGTAGGGATTAGAGTGTAGGGTATAGAGTGTAGGGTGTAGAGTGTAGGGTATAGAGTGTAGAGTGTAGGGTATAGAGTGTATGGTATAGAGTGTAGGGTATAGAGTGTAGGGTGTAGAGTGTAGGGTATAGAGTGTAGGGCATAGAGTGTAGGGTATAGAGTGTAGGTTATAGAGTGTAGGGTATAGAGTGTAGGGTATAGAGTGTAGAGTGTAGGGTATAGAGTGTAGGGTATAGAGTGTAGGGTATATAGTGTAGAGTGTAGGGTATAGAGTGTAGGGTATAGAGTGTAGAGTGTACACTCTATACCCTACACTCTACACCCTACACTCTACACTCTATACCCTACACTCTATACCCTACACTCTATACCCTACACTCTTCACTCTATACCCTACACTCTACACCCTACACACTATACCCTACACTCTAATCCCTACACTCTACACTCTATACCCTACACTCTATACCCTACACTCTATACCCTACACTCTATACACTACACTCTATACCCTACACTCTACACTCTATACCCTACACTCTATACCCTACACTCTATACCCTACACTCTACACTCTGTACCCTACATTCTATACCCTATACTATTTGCCCTACACTCTATACCCTACACTCTATACCCTACACTCTATACCCTACACTATATACCCTACACTCTATACCCTACACTCTATACCCTACACTCTACACCCTACACTCTATACCCTACACTCTATACCATACACTCTACACCCTACACTCTACACTCTATACCCTACACTCTACACTCTATACCCTACACTCTATACCCTACACTCTACACTCTATACCCTACACTCTACACTCTATACCCTACTCCCTATACCCTACACTCTATACCCTACACTCTATACCCTACACTCTATACCCTACACTCTACACTATATACCCTACACTCTATACCCTACACTCTATACCCTACACTCTACACTCTATACCCTACACTCTATACCCTACACTCTTTGCCCTACACTCTATACCCTACACTCTATACCCTACACTCTTTGCCCTACACTCTATACCCTACACTCTATACCCTACACTCTATACCCTACACTCTATACCATACACTCTATACCCTACACTCTACACTATATACCCTACACTCTAAATTCTACACTCTATACCCTACACTCTATACCCTACACTCTACACTATATACCCTACACTCTATACCCTACACTCTATACCCTACACTCTATACCCTACACTCTATACCATACACTCTATACCCTACACTCTACACTCTATACCCTACACTCTATACCTTACACTCTATGCCCTACACTCTATACCCTACACTCTACACTCTATACCCTACACTCTACACCCTACACTCTATACCCTACACTCTAATCCCTACACTCTACACTCTATACCCTACACTCTATACCCTACACTCTACACTCTCTACCCTACACTCTATACCCTACAATCTATAACCTACACTCTATACCCTACACTCTATACCCTACACTCTACACTCTATACCCTACACTCTATACCCTACACTCTATACCCTACACTCTATACCCTACACTCTATACCATACACTCTATACCCTACACTTTATACCGTACACTCTATACCCTACACTCTATAGCCTACACTCTATACCCTACACTCTACACCCTACAGTCTATACCTTACACTCTATACCCTACACTCTATACCCTACACTCTAAACTCTATACCCTACACTCTACACTCTATACCCTACACTCTATACCCTACACTCTATACCCTACACTCTACACTCTATACCCTACACTCTATACCATACACTCTATACCCTACACTCTATACCGTACACTCTATACCATACACTCTATACCCTACACTCTATACCCTACACTCTACACCCTACACTCTATACCTTACACTCTATATTCTACACTCTAAACTCTATACCCTACACTCTACACTCTATACCCTACACTCTATACCCTACACTCTATACCCTACACTCTATACCCTACACTCTATACCCTAAACTCTATACCCTACACTCTACACTCTATACCCTACACTCTATACCATACACTCCATACCCTACACTCTATACCGTACACTCTATACCCTACACTCTATACCCTACACTCTACACCCTACTCTCTATAACTTACACTCTATACCCTACACTCTATACCCTACACTCTAAACTCTATACCCTACACTCTACACTCTATACCCTACACTCTATAGCATACACTCTATACCCTACACTCTATACCCTACACTCTATACCATACACTCTACACTCTATACCCTACACTCTATACCATACACACTACACCATACACTCTATAGCATACACTCTATACCCTACACTCTACACTCTATAACCTACACTCTATACCCTACACTCTACACCCTGCACTCTATACCGTACACACTATACCCTACACTCTACACTCTATTCCCTACACTCTATACCCTACACTCTATACCCTACACTCTATACCCTACACTCTACACTCTATACCCTACACTCTATAGCCTACACTCTACAATCTATACCCTACACTCTATACCCTACACTCTATACCCTACAGTCTATACCCTACACTCTATACCCTACACTCTACACTCTATACCTTACACTCTACACTCTATTCCCTACACTCTATACCCTACACTCTATACCCTACACTCTATACCCTACACTCTATACCCTACACTCTACACCCTACACTCTATACCCTACACTCTATACCATACACTCTATACCCTACACTCTACTCTCTATACCCTACACTCTACACCCTACACTCTATACCCTACACTCTAATCCCTACACTCTACACTCTATACCCTACACTCTATACCCTACACTCTACACTCTATACTTTACACTCTACACTCTATTCCCTACACTCTATACCCTACACTTTATACCCTACACTCTATACCCTACACTCTATACCCTACACTCTACACCCTACACTCTATACCCTACACTCTATACCATACACTCTATACCCTACACTCTACACTCTATACCCTACACTCTACACCCTACACTCTATGCCCTACACTGTAATCCCTACACTCTGCACTCTATACCCTACACTCTATACCCTACACTCTATACCCTACACTCTACACTCTCTACCCTACACTCTATACCCTACACTCTATAACATACACTCTATACCCTACACTCTATACCATACACTCTATACCATACACTCTACACTCTATACCCTACACTCTATACCATACACTCTACACCATACACTGTATAGCATACACTCTATACCCTACACTCTACACTCTATACCCTACACTCTATACCCTACACTCTACACCCTGCACTCTATACCCTACACACTATACCCTACACTCTACACTCTATACCCTACACTCTATACCCTACACTCTATACCCTACACTCTATACCCTACACTCTACACTCTATACCCTACACTCTATAGCCTACACTCTACAATCTATACCCTACACTCTATACCCTACACTCTATACCCTACAGTCTATACCCTACACTCTATACCCTACACTCTACACTCTATACCTTACATTCTACACTCTATTCCCTACACTCTATACCCTACACTCTATACCCTACACTCTATACCCTACACTCTACACTCTATACCCTACACTCTAATCCCTACACTCTACACTCTATACCCTACACTCTATACCCTACACTCTACACTCTATACCTTACACTCTACACTCTATTCCCTACACTCTATACCCTACACTCTATACCCTACACTCTATACCCTACACTCTATACCCTACACTCTACACCCTACACTCTATACCCTACACTCTATACCATACACTCTATACCCTACACTCTACACTCTATACCCTACACTCTATACCCTACACTCTACACCCTGCACTCTATACCCTACACACTATACCCTACACTCTACACTCTATACCCTACACTCTATACCCTACACTCTATACCATACACTCTACACTCTATACCCTACACTCTATAGCGTACACTCTACAATCTATACCCTACACTCTATACCCTACACTCTATACCCTACACTCTATACCCTACAGTCTATACCCTACACTCTATACCCTACACTCTACACTCTATACCTTACACTCTACACTCTATTCCCTACAATCTATACCCTACACTCTATACCCTACACTCTACACCCTACACTCTATACCCTACACTCTAATCCCAACACTCTACACTCTATACCCTACACTCTATACCCTACACTCTACACTCTATACCTTACACTCTACACTCTATTCCCTACACTCTATACCCTACACTCAATACCCTACACTCTATACCCTACACTCTATAACCTACACTCTACACCCTACACTCTATACCCTACACTCTATACCATACACTCTATACCCTACACTTTACACTCTATACCCTACACTCTACACCCTACACTCTATACCCTACACTCTAATCCCTACACTCTACACTCTATACCCTTCACTCTATACCCTACACTCTATAACCTACACTCTACACTCTCTACCCTACACTCTATACCCTACACTCTATACCCTACACTCTACACTCTATACCCTACACTCTACACTCTATACCCTAAACTCTATACCCTACACTCTATACCCTACAGTCTATACCATACACTCTATACCCTACACTCTATACCCTACACTCTATACCCTACACTCTATACCCTACACTCTACACCCTACACTCTATACCCTACACTCTATACCCTACACTCTACACTCTACACCCTACACTCTATACCCTACACTCTATACCCTACACTCTATACCCTACTCTCTACACTCTATACCCTACACTCTACACTCTATACCCTGCACTCTATACCCTACACTCTATACCCTACACTCTATACCCTACACTCTATACCCTACACTCTACACTATATACCCTACACTCTATACCCTACACTCTATACCCTACACTCTATACCCTACACTCTATACCCTACACTCTACACTCTATACCCTACACTCTATACCCTACACTCTACACTCTATACTTTACACTCTACACTCTATTCCCTACACTCTATACCCTACACTTTATACCCTACACTCTATACCCTACACTCTATACCCTACACTCTACACCCTACACTCTATACCCTACACTCTATACCATACACTCTATACCCTACACTCTACACTCTATACCCTACACTCTACATCCTACACTCTATGCCCTACACTGTAATCCCTACACTCTACACTCTATACCCTACACTCTATACCCTACACTCTATACCCTACACTCTACACTCTCTACCCTACACTCTATACCCTACACTCTATAACATACACTCTATACCCTACACTCTATACCATACACTCTATACCATACACTCTACACTCTATACCCTACACTCTATACCATACACTCTACACCATACACTCTATAGCATACACTCTATACCCTACACTCTACACTCTATACCCTACACTCTATACCCTACACTCTACACCCTGCACTCTATACCCTACACACTATACCCTACACTCTACACTCTATACCCTACACTCTATACCCTACACTCTATACCCTACACTCTACACTCTATACCCTACACTCTATAGCCTACACTCTACAATCTATACCCTACACTCTATTCCCTACACTCTATACCCTACACTCTATACCGTACACTCTATACCCTACACTCTATACCCTACACTCTATACCATACACTCTATACCCTACACTCTACACTCTATACCCTACACTCTACACCCTACACTCTATACCCTACACTCTAATACCTACACTCTACACTCTATACCCTACACTCTATACCCTACACTCTACACTCTATACCTTACACTCTACACTCTATTCCCTAGACTCTATACCCTACACTCTATACCCTACACTCTATACCCTACACTCTATACCCTACACTCTACACCCTACACTCTATACCCTACACTCTATACCATACACTCTATACCCTACACTCTACACTCTATACCCTACACTCTACACCCTGCACTCTATACCCTACACACTATACCCTACACTCTACACTCTATACCCTACACTCTATACCCTACACTCTATACCCTACACTCTACACTCTATACCCTACACTCTATAGCGTACACTCTACAATCTATACCCTACACTCTATACCCTACACTCTATACCCTACACTCTATATCCTACAGTCTATACCCTACACTCTATACCCTACACTCTACACTCTATACCTTACACTCTACACTCTATTCCCTACAATCTATACCCTACACTCTATACCCTACACTCTACACCCTACACTCTATACCCTACACTCTATACCATATACTCTATACACTACACTCTACACTCCATACCCTACACTCTACACCCTACACTCTATACCCTACACTCTAATCCCAACACTCTACACTCTATACCCTACACTCTATACCCTACACTCTACACTCTATACCTTACACTCTACACTCTATTCCCTACACTCTATACCCTACACTCAATACCCTACACTCTATACCCTACACTCTATAACCTACACTCTACACCCTACACTCTATACCCTACACTCTATACCATACACTCTATACCCTACACTCTACACTCTATACCCTACACTCTACACCCTACACTCTATACCCTACACTCTAATCCCTACACTCTACACTCTATACCCTTCACTCTATACCCTACACTCTATACCCTACACTCTACACTCTCTACCCTACACTCTATACCCTACACTCTATACCCTACACTCTACACTCTATACCCTACACTCTACACTCTATACCCTAAACTCTATACCCTACACTCTATACCCTACACTCTATACCATACACTCTATACCCTACACTCTATACCCTACACTCTATACCCTACACTCTATACCCTACACTCTACACCCTACACTCTATACCCTACACTCTATACCCTACACTCTACACTCTACACCCTACACTCTATACCCTACACTCTATACCCTACACTCTATACCCTACACTCTACACTCTATACCCTACACTCTACACTCTATACCCTGCACTCTATACCCTACACTCTATACCCTACACTCTATACCCTACACTCTATACCCTACACTCTATACCATACACTCTATACCGTACACTCTATACCCTACACTCTACACTCTATACCCTACACTCTATATCCTACACTCTATGCCCAACACTCTATACCCTACACTCTACACCCTACACTCTATACCCTACACTCTATACCATACACTCTATACCCTACACTCTACACTCTATACCCTACACTCTACACCCTACACTCTATACCCTACACTCTAATCCCTACACTCTACACTCTATACCCTACACTCTATACCCTACACTCTATACCCTACACTCTACACTCTCTACCCTAAACTCTATACCCTACACTCTATACCCTACACTCTATACCCTACACTCTACACTCTATACCCTACACTCTACACTCTATACCCTACACTCTATACCCTACACTCAATACCCTACACTCTATACCCTACACTCTACACTCTATACCCTACACTCTATACCCTACACTCTATACCCTACACTCTACACTCTATATCCTACACTCTATACCCTACACCCTATGCCCTACACTCTATACCCTACACTCTACACCCTACACTCTATACCTTACACTCTATACCCTACTCTCTATACCCTACACTCTAAACTCTATACCCTACACTCTATACCCTACACTCTATAACATACACTCTATACCCTACACTCTATACCCTACAATCTATACCATACACTCTATACCCTACACTCTATACCCTACACTCTATACCCTACACTCTATACCGTACACTCTATACCCTACACTCTATACCCTACACTCTATACCCTACAATCTACACCCTACACTCTATACCTTACACTCTATACCCTACACTCTATACCCTACACTCTAAACTCTATACCCTACACTCTACACTCTATACCCTACACTCTATACCCTACACTCTATACCCTACACTCTATACCCTACACTCTACACCCTACACTCTGTACCTTACACTCTATACCCTACACTCTATACCCTACACTCTAAACTCTATACCCTACACTCTACACTCTATACCCTACACTCTACACTCTATACCCTACACTCTACACTCTACACTATATACCCTACACTCTATAACATACACTTTATACCCTACACTCTATACCATACACTCTATACCATACACTATACCCTACACTCTATACCCTACACTCTATACTCTATACCCTACACTCTATACCATACACTCTATACCCTACACTCTATACCGTACACTCTATACCCTACACTCTATACCCTAGACTCTATACCCTACACTCTACACCCTACACTCTATACCTTACACTCTATACCCTACACTCTATACCCTACACTCTAAACTCTATACCCTACACTCTACACTCTATACCCTACACTCTATACCCTACACTCTACACTCTGTACCCTACACTCTATACCATACACTCCATACCCTACACTCTATACCGTTTATGGTATAGAGTGTAGGGTATAGAGTGTAGGGTGTAGAGTGTAGGGTATAGAGTGTAGGGTATAGAGTGTAGGGTATAGAGTGTAGGGAATAGAGTGTAGAGTGTAAGGTGTAGAGTGTAGAGTGTAGGGTATAGAGTGTAGGGTATAGACTGTAGGGCATAGAGTGTAGGGTATAGAGTGTAGGGTATAGATTGTAGAATGTAGGCTATAGAGTGTAGGGTATAGAGTGTAGAGTGTAGGGTATAGAGTGTAGGGTATAGAGTGTAGGGTATAGAGTGTAGGGTGTAGAGTGTAGAGTGTAGGGTATAGTGTGTAGGGTATAGAGTGCAGGGTGTAGAGTGTAGAGTATAGAGTGTAGGGTATAGAGTGTAGAGTGTAGGGTATAGAGTGTATGCTATTGAGTGTATGGTGTAGAGTGTATGGTATAGAGTGTAGGGTATAGAGTGTAGAGTGTATGGTATAGAGTGTAGGGTATAGAGTGTAGGGTATAGAGTGTATGTTATAGAGTGTAGGGTATAGAGTGTATGGTAGAGAGTGTAGAGTGTAGGGTATAGCGTGTAGGGTATAGAGTGTAGGGTATAGAGTGTAGAGTGTAGGGATTAGAGTGTAGGGTATAGAGTGTAGGGTGTAGAGTGTAGGGTATAGAGTGTAGAGTGTAGGGTATAGAGTGTATGGTATAGAGTGTAGGGTATAGAGTGTAGGGTGTAGAGTGTAGGGTATAGAGTGTAGGGTATAGAGTGTAGGGTATAAAGTGTAGGGTATAGAGTGTAGGGAATAGAGTGTAGAGTGTAAGGTATAGAGTGTAGAGTGTAGGGTATAGAGTGTAGGGTATAGAGTGTAGAGTGTAGGGATTAGAGTGTAGGGTATAGAGTGTAGGGTGTAGAGTGTAGGGTATAGAGTGTAGAGTGTAGGGTATAGAGTGTATGGTATAGAGTGTAGGGTATAGAGTGTAGGGTGTAGAGTGTAGGGTATAGAGTGTAGGGTATAGAGTGTAGGGTATAGAGTGTAGGGAATAGAGTGTAGAGTGTAAGGTATAGAGTGTAGAGTGTAGGGTATAGAGTGTAGGGTATAGACTGTAGGGTATAGAGTGTAGGGTATAGATTGTAGAGTGTAGGCTATAGAGTGTAGGGTATAGAGTGTAGAGTGTAGGGTATAGAGTGCAGGGTGTAGAGTGTAGGGTATAGAGTGTAGGGTATAGAGTGTAGAGTGTAGGGTATAGAGTGTATGCTATAGAGTGTATGGTGTAGAGTGTATGTTATAGAGTGTAGGGTATAGAGTGTAGAGTGTAGGGTATAGAGTTTAGAGTGTGGGGTATAGAGTGTAGGGTATAGAGTGTAAGGTATAGAGTGTAGGGTGTAGAGTGTAGGGTATAGAGTGTAGGGTATAGAGTGTAGGGTATAGAGTGTACGGTATAGAGTGTAGGGTATGGAGTGTATGGTATAGAGTGTAGGGTATAGAGTGTAGAGTGTAGGGTATAGAGTGTAGGGTATAGAGTGTAGGGTATAGAGTGTAGGGTATAGAGTGTAGGGTATAGAGTGTAGAGTGTAGGGTATAGAGTTTAGAGTGTAGGGTATAGAGTTTAGGGTATAGAGTGTAAGGTATAGAGTGTAGGGTGTAGAGTGTAGGGTATAGAGTCTAGGGTATAGAGTGTACGGTATAGAGTGTAGGGTATAGAGTGTATGGTATAGAGTGTAGGGTATAGAGTGTAGAGTGTAGGGTATAGAGTGTAGGGTATAGTGTATGGTATAGAGTGTATGGTATAGAGTGTAGGGTATAAAGTGTATGTTATAGAGTGTAGGGTATATAGTGTAGAGTGTAGGGTATAGAGTGTAGAGTGTAGGGTATAGAGTTTAGAGTGTAGGGTATAGAGTGTAGGGTATAGAGTGTAAGGTACAGAGTGTAGGGTGTAGAGTGTAGGGTATAGAGTGTAGGGTATAGAGTGTAGGGTATAGAGTGTAGAGTGTAGGGTATAGAGTTTAGAGTGTAGGGTATAGAGTGTAGGGTATAGGGTGTAAGGTATAGAGTGTAGGGTGTAGAGTGTAGGGTATAGAGTGTATGGTATAGAGTGTAGGGTATAGAGTGTACGGTATAGAGTGTAGGGTATAGAGTGTAGGGTATAGAGTGTAGGGTATAGAATGTATGGTATAGATTGTAGGGTATAGAGTGTAGGGCATAGAGTGTATGTTATAGAGTGTAGGGTATAGAGTGTAGGGTATAGAGTTTAGAGTGTAGGGTATAGAGAGTAGGGTATAGAGTGTAAGGTATAGAGTGTAGGGTGTAGAGTGTAGGGTATAGAGTGTAGGGCATAGGGTGTAGGGTATAGAGTGTAGGATATAGAGTGTAGAGTGTAGGGTATAGAGTGTAGGGTATAGAGTGTAGGGTATAGAGTGTAGAGTGTAGGGTATAGAGTGTAGGGTATTGAGTGTAGGGTATAGAGTGTAGGGTATAGAGTGTAGAGTGTAGGGTATAGAGTGTAGAGTGTAGGGTATAGAGTGTAGGGTATAGAGTGTAGGGTATAGAGTGTAGGGTAGAGAGTGTAGAGTGTAGGGTATAGAGTGTAGGGTATAGAGTGTAGGGTATAGAGTGTAGAGTGTAGGGATTAGAGTGTAGGGTATAGAGTGTAGGGTGTAGAGTGTAGGGTATAGAGTGTAGAGTGTAGGGTATAGAGTTTATGGTATAGAGTGTAGGGCATAGAGTGTAGGGTGTAGAGTGTAGGGTATAGAGTGTTGGGCATAGAGTGTAGGATATAGAGTGTAGGGTATAGAGTGTAGAGTGTAGGGTATAGAGTGTATGGTATAGAGTGTAGGGTATAGAGTGTAGGGTATAGAGTGTAGGGTATAGAGTGTAGGGTATAGAGTGCAGGGTATAGAGTGTAGAGTGTAGGGTATAGAGTGTAGAGTGTAGGGTATAGAGTGTAGGGTATAGAGTGTAGGGTATAGAGTGTAGGGTGTAGAGTGTAGGGTATAGAGTGTAGGGTATAGAGTGTAGGGTATAGAGTGTAGGGTATAGAGTGTATGGTATAGAGTGTAGGGTATAGAGTGTAGGGTATAGAGTTTAGGGTATAGAGTGTAGAGTGTAGGGTATAGAGTGTAGAGTGTAGGGTATAGAGTGTAGGGTATAGAGTGTAGGGTAGAGAGTGTAGAGTGTAGTGTATAGAGTGTAGGGTATAGAGTGAAGGGTATAGAGTGTAGAGTGTAGGGATTAGAGTGTAGGGTATATATTGTAGGGTGTAGAGTGTAGGGTATAGAGTGTAGAGTGTAGGGTATAGAGTGTATGGTATAGAGTGTAGGGTATAGAGTGTAGGGTGTAGAGTGTAGGTTATAGAGTGTAGGGTATAGAGTGTAGGGTATTGAGTGTAGGGTATAGAGTGTAGGGAATAGAGTGTAGAGTGTAAGGTATAAAGTGTAGAGTGTAGGGTATAGAGTGTAGGGTATAGAGTGTAGAGTGATGGGATTAGAGTGTAGGGTATAGAGTGTAGGGTGTAGAGTGTAGGGTATGGAGTGTAGAGTGTAGTGTATAGAGTATATGGTATAGAGTGTAGGGTATAGAGTGTAGGGTGTAGAGTGTATGGTAGAGTGTAGGGTATAGATTGTAGGGAATAGAGTGTAGAGTGTAAGGTATAGAGTGTAGAGTGTAGGGTATAGAGTGTAGGGTATAGACTGTAGGGTATAGAGTGTAGGGTATAGAGTGTAGGGTATAGAGTGTAGAGTGTAGGGTATAGAGTGTAGAGTGTAGGGTATAGAGTGTAGGGTATAGAGTGAAGGGTATAGAGTGTAGAGTGTAGGGATTAGAGTGTAGGGTATAGAGTGTAGGGTGTAGAGTGTAGGGTATAGAGTGTAGAGTGTAGGGTATAGAGTGTATGGTATAGAGTGTAGGGCATAGAGTGTAGGGTGTAGAGTGTAGGGTATAGAGTGTTGGGCATAGAGTGTAGGATATAGAGTGTAGGGTATAGAGTGTAGAGTGTAGGGTATAGAGTGTATGGTATAGAGTGTAGGGTATAGAGTGTAGGGTATAGAGTGTAGGGTATAGAGTGTAGGGTATAGAGTGTAGGGTATAGAGTGCAGGGTATAGAGTGTAGAGTGTAGGGTATAGAGTGTAGAGTGTAGGGTATAGAGTGTAGGGTATAGAGTGTAGGGTATAGAGTGTAGGGTGTAGAGTGTAGAGTGTAGGGTATAGAGTGTAGGGTATAGAGTGTAGGGTGTAGAGTGTAGGGTATAGAGTGTAGGGTATAGAGTGTAGGGTATAGAGTGTAGGGTATAGAGTGTATGGTATAGAGTGTAGGGAATAGAGTGTAGGGTATAGAGTTTAGGGTATAGAGTGTAGAGTGTAGGGTATAGAGTGTAGAGTGTAGGGTATAGAGTGTAGGGTATAGAGTGTAGGGTAGAGAGTGTAGAGTGTAGTGTATAGAGTGTAGGGTATAGAGTGAAGGGTATAGAGTGTAGAGTGTAGGGATTAGAGTGTAGGGTATAGATTGTAGGGTGTAGAGTGTAGGGTATAGAGTGTAGAGTGTAGGGTATAGAGTGTATGGTATAGAGTGTAGGGTATAGAGTGTAGGGTGTAGAGTGTAGGTTATAGAGTGTAGGGTATAGAGTGTAGGGTATTGAGTGTAGGGTATAGAGTGTAGGGAATAGAGTGTAGAGTGTAAGGTATAAAGTGTAGAGTGTAGGGTATAGAGTGTAGGGTATAGAGTGTAGAGTGTTGGGATTAGAGTGTAGGGTATAGAGTGTAGGGTGTAGAGTGTAGGGTATGGAGTGTAGAGTGTAGTGTATAGAGTATATGGTATAGAGTGTAGGGTATAGAGTGTAGGGTGTAGAGTGTAGGGTAGAGTGTAGGGTATAGATTGTAGGGAATAGAGTGTAGAGTGTAAGGTATAGAGTGTAGAGTGTAGGGTATAGAGTGTAGGGTATAGACTGTAGGGTATAGAGTGTAGGGTATAGAGTGTAGGGTATAGAGTGTAGGGTATAGATTGTAGAGTGTACGCTATAGAGTGTAGGGTATAGAGTGTAGAGTGTAGGGTATAGAGTGTAGGGTATAGAGTGTAGGGTATAGAGTGTAGAGTGTAGGGTATAGTGTGTAGGGTATAGAGTGCAGGGTGTAGAGTGTAGGGTATAGAGTGTAGAGTGTAGGGTATAGAGTGTATGGTATAGAGTGTAGGGTATAGAGTGTAGGGTGTAGAGTGTAGGGTATAGAGTGTAGGGTATAGAGTGTAGGGTATAGAGTGTAGGGTATAGAGTGTAGGGAATAGAGTGTAAGGTATAGAGTGTAGAGTGTAGGGTATAGAGTGTAGGGTATAGAGTGTAGAGTGTAGGGATTAGAGTGTAGGGTATAGAGTGTAGGGTGTAGAGTGTAGGGTATAGAGTGTAGAGTGTAGGGTATAGAGTGTATGGTATAGAGTGTAGGGTATAGAGTGTAGGGTGTAAAGTGTAGGGTATAGAGTGTAGGTTATAGAGTGTAGGGTATAAAGTGTAGGGTATAGAGTGTAGGGAATAGAGTGTAGAGTGTAAAGTATAGAGTGTAGAGTGTAGGGTATAGAGTGTAGGGTATAGAGTGTAGAGTGTAGGGTATAGAGTGTAAGGTATAGAGTGTAGAGTGTAGGGTATAGAGTGTAGGGTATAGAGTGTAGAGTGTAGGGATTAGAGTGTAGGGTATAGAGTGTAGGGTGTAGAGTGTAGGGTATAGAGTGTAGAGTGTAGGGTATAGAGTGTATGGTATAGAGTGTAGGGTATAGATTGTAGGGTATAGAGTGTACGGTATAGAGTGTAGGGTATAGAGTGTAGGGAATAGAGTGTAGAATGTAAGGTATAGAGTGTAGAGTGTAGGGTATAGAGTGTAGGGTATAGACTGTAGGGTATAGAGTGTAGGGTATAGAGTGTAGGGTATAGATTGTAGAGTGTAGGCTATAGAGTGTAGGGTATAGAGTGTAGAGTGTAGGGTATAGAGTGTAGGGTATAGAGTGTAGGGTATAGAGTGTAGGGTATAGAGTGTAGAGTGTAGGGTATAGTGTGTAGGGTATAGAGTGCAGGGTGTAGAGTGTAGGGTATAGAGTGTAGGGTATAGAGTGTAGAGTGTAGGGTATAGAGTGTATGCTATAGAGTGTATGGTGTAGAGTGTATGGTATAGAGTGTAGGGTATAGAGTGTAGAGTGTATGGTATAGAGTGTATGGTATAGAGTGTAGGGTATAGAGTGTATGTTATAGAGTGTAGGGTATAGAGTGTAGGGTAGAGAGTGTAGAGTGTAGGGTATAGAGTGTAGGGTATAGAGTGTAGGGTATAGAGTGTAGAGTGTAGGGATTATATATGTATAAGTATATAAGGGGACAATACAAATATCTCGCTGAGGATCTGTTTATACCAAGGAAGGTGACGGGCACAAGGGGGCATTCTTTGCGTCTGGAGGAGAGAAGGTTTTTCCACCAACATAGAAGAGGATTCTTTACTGTTAGGGCAGTGAGAATCTGGAATTGCTTGCCTGAGGAGGTGGTGATGGCGAACTCAGTCGAGGGGTTCAAGAGAGGCCTGGATGTCTTCCTGGAGCAGAACAATATTGTATCATACAATTATTAGGTTCTGTAGAAGGACGTAGATCTGGGTATTTATTATGATGGAATATAGGCTGAACTGGATGGACAAATGTCTTTTTTCGGCCTTACTAACTATGTTACTATGTATTACAGTGTAGGGCATAGAGTGTAGAGTGTAGGGTATAGAGTGTATGGTATAGAGTGTAGGGTATAGAGTGTAGGGTGTAAAGTGTAGGGTATAGAGTGTAGGTTATAGAGTGTAGGGTATAAAGTGTAGGGTATAGAGTGTAGGGAATAGAGTGTAGAGTGTAAAGTATAGAGTGTAGAGTGTAGGGTATAGAGTGTAGGGTATAGAGTGTAGAGTGTAGGGTATAGAGTGTAGGGTATAGAGTGTAGGGTATAGAGTGTAGGGTATAGAGTGTAGGGTATATAGTGTAGAGTGTAGGGTATAGAGTGCAGGGTATAGAGTGTAGGGTATAGAGTGTAGGGTATAGAGTGCAGGGTATAGAGTGTAGAGTGTAGGGTATAGAGTGTAGAGTGTAGGGTATAGAGTGTAGGGTATAGAGTGTAGGGTATAGAGTGTAGGGTGTAGAGTGTAGAGTGTAGGGTATAGAGTGTAGGATATAGAGTGTAGGGTGTAGAGTGTAGGGAATAGAGTGTAGGGTATAGAGTGTAGGGTATAGAGTGTAGGGTATAGAGTGTATGGTATAGAGTGTAGGGTATAGAGTGTAGGGTATAGAGTTTAGGGTATAGAGTGTAGAGTGTAGGGTATAGAGTGTAGAGTGTAGGGTATAGAGTGTAGGGTATAGAGTGTAGGGTATAGAGTGTAGGGTATAGAGTGTAGGGAATAGAGTGTAAGGTATAGAGTGTAGAGTGTAGGGTATAGAGTGTAGGGTATAGAGTGTAGAGTGTAGGGATTAGAGTGTAGGGTATAGAGTGTAGGGTGTAGAGTGTAGGGTATAGAGTGTAGAGTGTAGGGTATAGAGTGTATGGTATAGAGTGTAGGGTATAGATTGTAGGGTATAGAGTGTACGGTATAGAGTGTAGGGTATAGAGTGTAGGGAATAGAGTGTAGAATGTAAGGTATAGAGTGTAGAGTGTAGGGTATAGAGTGTAGGGTATAGACTGTAGGGTATAGAGTGTAGGGTATAGAGTGTAGGGTATAGATTGTAGAGTGTAGGCTATAGAGTGTAGGGTATAGAGTGTAGAGTGTAGGGTATAGAGTGTAGGGTATAGAGTGTAGGGTATAGAGTGTAGGGTATAGAGTGTAGAGTGTAGGGTATAGTGTGTAGGGTATAGAGTGCAGGGTGTAGAGTGTAGGGTATAGAGTGTAGGGTATAGAGTGTAGAGTGTAGGGTATAGAGTGTATGCTATAGAGTGTATGGTGTAGAGTGTATGGTATAGAGTGTAGGGTATAGAGTGTAGAGTGTATGGTATAGAGTGTATGGTATAGAGTGTAGGGTATAGAGTGTATGTTATAGAGTGTAGGGTATAGAGTGTAGGGTAGAGAGTGTAGAGTGTAGGGTATAGAGTGTAGGGTATAGAGTGTAGGGTATAGAGTGTAGAGTGTAGGGATTACAGTGTAGGGCATAGAGTGTAGGGTGTAGAGTGTAGGGTATAGAGTGTAGAGTGTAGGGTATAGAGTGTATGGTATAGAGTGTAGGGTATAGAGTGTAGGGTGTAAAGTGTAGGGTATAGAGTGTAGGTTATAGAGTGTAGGGTATAAAGTGTAGGGTATAGAGTGTAGGGAATAGAGTGTAGAGTGTAAAGTATAGAGTGTAGAGTGTAGGGTATAGAGTGTAGGGTATAGAGTGTAGAGTGTAGGGTATAGAGTGTAGGGTATAGAGTGTAGGGTATAGAGTGTAGGGTATAGAGTGTAGGGTATATAGTGTAGAGTGTAGGGTATAGAGTGCAGGGTATAGAGTGTAGGGTATAGAGTGTAGGGTATAGAGTGCAGGGTATAGAGTGTAGAGTGTAGGGTATAGAGTGTAGAGTGTAGGGTATAGAGTGTAGGGTATAGAGTGTAGGGTATAGAGTGTAGGGTGTAGAGTGTAGAGTGTAGGGTATAGAGTGTAGGGTATAGAGTGTAGGGTGTAGAGTGTAGGGAATAGAGTGTAGGGTATAGAGTGTAGGGTATAGAGTGTAGGGTATAGAGTGTATGGTATAGAGTGTAGGGTATAGAGTGTAGGGTATAGAGTTTAGGGTATAGAGTGTAGAGTGTAGGGTATAGAGTGTAGAGTGTAGGGTATAGAGTGTAGGGTATAGAGTGTAGGGTAGAGAGTGTAGAGTGTAGGGTATAGAGTGTAGGGTATAGAGTGTAGGGTATAGAGTGTAGGGTGTAGAGTGTAGGGTATAGAGTGTAGAGTGTAGGGTATAGAGTGTATGGTATAGAGTGTAGGGTATAGAGTGTAGGGTGTAGAGTGTAGGTTATAGAGTGTAAGGTATAGAGTGTAGGGTATTGAGTGTAGGGTATAGAGTGTAGGGAATAGAGTGTAGAGTGTAAGGTATAGAGTGTAGAGTGTAGGGTATAGAGTGTAGGGTATAGAGTGTAGAGTGTTGGGATTAAAGTGTAGGGTATAGAGTGTAGGGTGTAGAGTGTAGGGTATGGAGTGTAGAGTGTAGTGTATAGAGTATATGGTATAGAGTGTAGGGTGTAGAGTGTAGGGTATAGAGTGTAGGGTATAGATTGTAGGGAATAGAGTGTAGAGTGTAAGGTATAGAGTGTAGAGTGTAGGGTATAGAGTGTAGGGTATAGACTGTAGGGTATAGAGTGTAGGGTATAGAGTGTAGGGTATAGATTGTAGAGTGTACGCTATAGAGTGTAGGGTATAGAGTGTAGAGTGTAGGGTATAGAGTGTAGGGTATAGAGTGTAGGGTATAGAGTGTAGAGTGTAGGGTATAGTGTGTAGGGTATAGAGTGCAGGGTGTAGAGTGTAGGGTATAGAGTGTAGGGTATAGAGTGTAGAGTGTAGGGTATAGAGTGTATGGTATAGAGTGTAGGGTATAGAGTGTAGGGTGTAGAGTGTAGGGTATAGAGTGTAGGGTATAGAGTGTAGGGTATAGAGTGTAGGGTATAGAGTGTAGGGAATAGAGTGTAGAGTGTAAGGTATAGAGTGTAGAGTGTAGGGATTAGAGTGTAGGGTATAGAGTGTAGGGTGTAGAGTGTAGGGTATAGAGTGTAGAGTGTAGGGTATAGAGTGTATGGTATAGAGTGTAGGGTATAGAGTGTAGGGTATAGAGTGTACGGTAGAGAGTGTAGGGTATAGAGTGTATGGTATAGAGTGTAGGGTATAGAGTGTAGGGTATAGAGTGTAGGGTATAGAGTGTAGGGAATAGAGTGTAGAATGTAAGGTATAGAGTGTAGAGTGTAGGGTATAGAGTGTAGGGTATAGACTGTAGGGTATAGAGTGTAGGGTATAGAGTGTAGGGTATAGATTGTAGAGTGTAGGCTATAGAGTGTAGGGTATAGAGTGTAGAGTGTAGGGTATAGAGTGTAGGGTATAGAGTGTAGGGTATAGAGTGTAGGGTATAGAGTGTAGAGTGTAGGGTATAGTGTGTAGGGTATAGAGTGCAGGGTGTAGAGTGTAGGGTATAGAGTGTAGGGTATAGAGTGTAGAGTGTAGGGTATAGAGTGTATGCTATAGAGTGTATGGTGTAGAGTGTATGGTATAGAGTGTAGGGTATAGAGTGTAGAGTGTATGGTATAGAGTGTATGGTATAGAGTGTAGGGTATAGAGTGTATGTTATAGACTGTAGGGTATAGAGTGTAGGGTATAGAGTGTAGGGTATAGATTGTAGAGTGTAGGCTATAGAGTGTAGGGTATAGAGTGTAGAGTGTAGGGTATAGAGTGTAGGGTATAGAGTGTAGGGTATAGAGTGTAGGGTATAGAGTGTAGAGTGTAGGGTATAGTGTGTAGGGTATAGAGTGCAGGGTGTAGAGTGTAGGGTATAGAGTGTAGGTTATAGAGTGTAGAGTGTAGGGTATAGAGTGTATGCTATAGAGTGTATGGTGTAGTGTGTATGGTATAGAGTGTAGGGTATAGAGTGTAGAGTGTATGGTATAGAGTGTAGGGTATAGAGTGTAGGGTATAGAGTGTATGCTATAGAGTGTAGGGTATAGAGTGTAGAGTGTAGGGTATAGAGTTTAGAGTGTAGGGTATAGAGTGTAGGGTATAGAGTGTAAGTTATAGAGTGTAGGGTGTAGAGTGTAGGGTATAGAGTGTAGGGTATAGAGTGTAGGGTATAGAGTGTACGGTATAGAGTGTAGGGTATGGAGTGTATGGTATAGAGTGTAGGGTATAGAGTGTAGAGTGTAGGGTATAGAGTTTAGGGTATATAGTGTAGGGTATAGAGTGTAGGGTATAGAGTGTAGGGTATAGAGTGTAGGGTATAGAGTGTAGAGTGTAGGGTATAGAGTTTAGAGTGTAGGGTATAGAGTGTAAGGTATAGAGTGAAGGGTGTAGAGTGTAGGGTATAGAGTGTAGGGTATAGAGTGTAGGGTATAGAGTGTACGGTATAGAGTGTAGGGTATATAGTGTATGGTATAGAGTGTAGGGTATAGAGTGTAGAGTGTAGGGTATAGAGTGTAGGGTATAGAGTGTAGGGTATAGAGTGTAGAGTGTAGGGTATAGAGTTTAGAGTGTAGGGTATAGAGTGTAGGGTATAGAGTGTAAGGTATAGAGTTTAGGGTGTAGAGTGTAGGGTATAGAGTGTAGGGTATAGAGTGTAGGGTATAGAGTGTACGGTATAGAGTGTAGGGTATAGAGTGTATGGTATAGAGTGTAGGGTATAGAGTGTAGGGTATAGAGTGTAGGGTATAGAGTGTAGGGTATAGAGTGTAGAGTGTAGGGTATAGAGTGTAGGGTATAGAGTGTAGGTTATAGATTGTAGGGTATAGAGTGTAGGGTAGAGAGTGTAGAGTGTAGGGTGTAGAGTGTAGGGTACAGAGTGTAGAGTGTAGGGATTAGAGTGTAGGGTATAGAGTGTAGGGTGTAGAGTGTAGGGTATAGAGTGTAGAGTGTAGGGTATAGAGTGTAGGGCATAGAGTGTAGGGTATAGAGTGTAGAGTGTAGGGATTAGAGTGTAGGGTATAGAGTGTAGAGTGTAGGGTATAGAGTGTATGGTATAGAGTGTAGGGTATAGAGTGTAGGGTATAGAGTGTAGGGTATAGAGTGTAGGGTATATAGTGTAGAGTGTAGGGTATAGAGTGTAGGGTGTAGAGTGTAGGGTATAGAGTGTAGAGTGTAGGGATTAGAGTGTAGGGTATAGAGTGTAGGGTGTAGAGTGTAGGGTATAGAGTGTAGAGTGTATGATATAGAGTCTATGGTATAGAGTGTAGGGTATAGAGTGTAGGGTGTAGAGTGTAGGGTATAGAGTGTAGGGCATAGAGTGTAGGGTATAGAGTGTAGGTATAGAGTGTAGAGTGTAGGGTATAGAGTGTATGGTATAGAGTGTAGGGTATAGATTGTAGGGTATAGAGTGTAGGGTATAGAGTGTAGGGCAAAGAGTGTAGGGTATAGATTGTAGGGTATAGAGTGTAGAGTGTAGGGTATAGAGTGTAGGGTATAGATTGTAGGGTATATAGTGTAGAGTGTAGGGTATAGAGTGTAGGGTATAGAGTGTAGGGTATAGAGTGTAGGGTATAGAGTGTAGGGTATAGAGTGTAGAGTGTAGGCTATAGAGTGTAGGGTATAGAATGTAGAGTGTAGGGTATAGAGTGTAGAGTGTAGGGTGTAGATGGTATGGTATAGAGTGTAGGGTATAGAGTGTAGGGTGTAGAGTGTAAGGTATAGAGTGTAGGGTATAGAGTGTAGGGTATAGAGTGTAGGGTATAGAGTGTAGGGTATAGAGTGTAGGGTATAGAGTGTAGAGTGTAGGGTATAGAGTGTAGGGTATAGAGTGTAGGGTATAGAGTGTAGAGTGTAGGGCATAGAGTGTAGGGTATAGAGTGTAGGGTACAGAGTGTAGGGCAAAGAGTGTAGGGTATAGAGTGTAGGGTATAGAGTGTAGAGTGTAGGGTATAGAGTGTAGGGTATAGAGTGTAGGGTATAGAGTGTAGAGTGTAGGGTATAGAGTGTAGGGTATAGAGTGTAGTGTATAGAGTGTAGGGCAAAGAGTGTAGGGTATAGAGTGTAGGGTATAGAGTGTAGAGTGTAGGGTATAGAGTGTAGGGTATAGAGTGTAGGGTATAGAGTGTAGGGCAAAGAGTGTAGGGTACAGAGTGTAGGGTATAGAGTGTAGGGTATAGAGTGTAGGGTATAGAGTGTAGGGTATAGAATGTAGAGTGTAGGGTATAGAGTGTAGGGTATAGAGTGTAGGGTATAGAGTGTAGAGTGTAGGGTATAGAGTGTAGAGTGTAGGGTATAGAGTGTAGGGTATAGAGTGTAGGGTATAGAGTGTAGGGTATAGAGTGTAGAGTGTAGGGTATAGAGTGCAGAGTGTAGGGTGTAGAGTGTATGGTATAGAGTGTAGGGTATAGATTGTAGGGTATAGAGTGTAGGGCAAAGAGTGTAGGGTATAGAGTGTAGGGTATAGAGTGTAGAGTGTAGGATATAGAGTGTAGGGTATATAGTGTAGGGTACACTCTATACCTTACACTCTATACCCTACACTCTATACCCTACACTCTAAACTCTATACCCTACACTCTACACTCTATACCCTACACTCTATAACATACACTCTATACCCTACACTATATACCCAACACTCTATACCATACACTCTACACTCTATGCCCTACACTCTATACCCTACACTCTATAACCTACACTCTATACCCTACAATCTATACCCTACACTCTACACTCTATACCCTACACTCTATAACCTACACTCTATACCCTACACTCTATAGCCTACACTCTACAATCTATACCCTACACTCTATACCCTACACTCTATACCCTACATTCTATACCCTACACTCTATACCCTACACTATACACTCTATACCTTACACTCTACACTCTATTCCCTACACTCTATATCCTACACTCTATACCCTACACTCTATACCCTACACTCTATACCCTACACTCTACACCCTACACTCTGTACCCTACACTCTATACCATACACTCTATACCCTACACTCTACACTCTATACCCTACACTCTACACCCTACACTCTATACCCTACACTCTAATCCCTACACTCTACACTCTATATTCTACACTCTATACCCTACACTCTACACTCTATACCTTACACTCTACACTCTATTCCCTACACTCTATACCCTACACTCTATACCCCACACTCTATACCCTACACTCTATACCATACACTCTATACCCTACACTCTTCACTCTATACCCTACACTCTACACCCTACACACTATACCCTACACTCTAATCCCTACACTCTACACTCTATACCCTACACTCTATACCCTACACTCTATACCCTACACTCTATACCCTACACTCTATACCCTACACTCTACACTCTATACCCTACACTCTATACCCTACACTCTATACCCTACACTCTACACTCTGTACCCTACATTCTATACCCTACACTATTTGCCCTACACTCTATACCCTACACTCTATACCCTACACTCTATACCCTACACTCTATACCCTACACTCTATACCCTACACTCTATACCCTACACTCTACACCCTACACTCTATACCCTACACTCTATACCATACACTCTACACCCTACACTCTACACTCTATACCCTACACTCTACACTCTATACCCTACACTCTATACCCTACACTCTACACTCTATACCCTACACTCTACACTCTATACCCTACACTCTATACCCTACACTCTATACCCTACACTCTATACCCTACACTCTATACCCTACACTCTACACTATATACCCTACACTCTATACCCTACACTCTATACCCTACACTCTACACTCTATACCCTACACTCTATACCCTACACTCTTTGCCCTACACTCTATACCCTACACTCTATACCCTACACTCTATACCCTACACTCTATACCATACACTCTATACCCTACACTCTACACTCTATAACCTACACTCTATACCCTACACTCTATGCCCTACACTCTGTACCCTACACTCTACACCCTACACTCTATACCCTACACTCTATACCATACACTCTATACCCTACACTCTACACTCTATACCCTACACTCTACACCCTACACTCTATACCCTACACTCTAATCCCTACACTCTACACTCTATACCCTACACTCTAAACCCTACACTCTACACCCTACACTCTATACCCTACACTCTATACCATACACTCTACACCCTACACTCTACACTCTATACCCTACACTCTACACTCTATACCCTACACTCTATACCCTACACTCTATACCCTACACTCTATACCCTACACTCTACACTCTATACCCTACACTCTATACCCTACACTCTATACCCAACACTCTATACCCTACACTCTATACCCTACACTCTACACTATATACCCTACACTCTATACCCTACACTCTATACCCTACACTCTATACCCTACACTCTACACTATATACCCTACACTCTATACCCTACACTCTATACCCTACACTCTACACTCTATACCCTACACTCTATACCCTACACTCTTTGCCCTACACTCTATACCCTACACTCTATACCCTACACTCTTTACCCTACACTCTATACCATACACTCTATACCCTACACTCTACACTCTATACCCTACACTCTATACCCTACACTCTATGCCCTACACTCTATACCTTACACTCTACACCCTACACTCTATACCCTACACTCTATACCATACACTCTATACCCTACACTCTACACTCAATACCCTACACTCTACACCCTACACTCTTTACCCTACACTCTAATCCCTACACTCTACACTCTATACCCTACACTCTATACCCTACACTCTATACCCTACACTCTACACTCTCTACCCTACACTTTATACCTTACACTCTATACCCTAAAATCTATACCCTACACTCTACACTCTATACCCTACACTCTACACTCTATACCCTACACTCTATACCCTACACTCTATACCCTACACTCTACACTCTATACCCTACACTCTATACCCTACACTCTAAACTCTATACCCTACACTCTATACCCTACACCCTATGTCCTACACTCTATACCCTACACTCTACACCCTACACTCTATACCTTACACTCTATACCCTACACTCTATACCCTACACTCTAAACTCTATACCCTACACTCTATACTCGATACCCTACACTCTATAACATACACTCTATACCCTACACTCTATACCCTACACTCTATACCATACACTCTATACCCTACACTCTATACCCTACACTCTACACTCTATACCCAACACTCTATACCATACACTCTATACCCTACACTCTATACCATACACTCTATACCCTACACTCTATACCCCACACTCTACACTCTACACTCTATACCCTACACTCTATACCATACACTCTATACCCTACACTCTATACCGTACACTCTATACCCTACACTCAATACCCTACACTCTATACCCTACACTCTACACTCTATACCCTACACTCTATACCCTACACTCTATACCCTACACTCTACACTCTATACCCTACACTCTATACCCTACACCCTATGCCCTTCACCCTATGCCCTACACTCTATACCCTACACTCTACACCCTACACTCTATACCTTACACTCTATAACCTACTATCTATACCCTACACTCTAAACTCTATACCCTACACTCTATACCATACACTCTATAACATACACTCTATACCCTACACTCTATACCCTACAATCTATACCATACACTCTATACCCTACACTCTATACCCTACACTCTATACCCTACACTCTATACCATACACTCTATACCCTACACTCTATACCGTACACTCTATACCCTACACTCTATACCCTACACTCTATACCCTACACTCTACACCCTACACTCTAAACCTTACACTCTATACCCTACACTCTATACCCTACACTCTAAACTCTATACCCTACACTCTACACTCTATACCCTACACTCTATACCCTACACTCTATACCCTATTCTCTATACCCTACACTCTATACCCTACACTCTACACCCTACAATCTATACCTTACACTCTATACCCTACACTCTATACCCTACACTCTACATTCTATACCTTACACTCTACACTCTATTCCTTACACTCTATACCCTACACTCTAATCACTACACTCTACACTCTATACCCTACACTCTACACTCTATACCTTACACTCTACACTCTATTCCCTACACTCTATACCCTACACTCTATACCCTACACTCTACACCCTACACTCTATACCCTACACTCTATACCATACACTCTACACCCTACACTCTACACTCTATACCCTACACTCTATACCCTACACTCTATAACCTACACTCTATACCCTACACTCTATACCCTACACTATACACTCTATACCCTACACTCTACACTCTATACCCTACACTCTATACCCTACACTCTATACCCTACACTCTATACCCTACACTCTATACCCTACAATCTACACTCTATACCCTACACTCTACACTCTATACCCTACACTCTATACCCTACAATCTTTGCCCTACACTCTATACCCTACACTCTATACTCTACACTCTATACCCTACACTCTATACCATACACTCTATACCCTACACTCTATACCCTACACTCTATACCCTACACTCTATGCCCTACACTCTATACCCTACACTCTACACCCTACACTCTATACCCTACACTCTGTACTAAACACTCTATACCCTACACTCTATACCCTACACTCTATACCCTACACTCTATAACCTACACTCTACACTCTATACCCTACACTCTACACTCTATACCCTACACTCTATACCCTACACTCTATACCCTACACTCTATACCCTACACTTCATACCCTACACTCTACACTCTATACCCTACACTCTATACCCTACACTCTATACCCTACACTCTATACCCTACACTCTACACTCTATACCCTACACTCTATACCCTACAGTCTATACCCTACACTCTATACCCTACACTCTACACTCTATACCCTACACTCTATACCATACACTCTATACCCTACACTTTATATCGTAAACTCTATACCCTACACTCTATACCCTACACTCTATTCCCTACACTCTACACCCTGCACTCTATACCTTACACTCTATACCCTACACTCTATACCCTACACTCTAAACTCTATACCCTACATTCTACACTCTATACCCTACACTCTATAACATACACTCTATACCCTACACTATATACCCAACACTCTATACCATACACTCTACACTCTATACCCTACACTCTATACCATACACTCTACACCATACACTCTATAGCATACACTCTATACCCTACACTCTACACTCTATACCCTACACTCTATACCCTACACTCTACACCCTGCACTCTATACCCTACACACTGTGCACTACACTCTATGCCCTACACTCTATACCCTACACTCTATAACCTACACTCTATACCCTACAATCTATACCCTACACTCTACACTCTATACCCTACACTCTATAACCTACACTCTATACCCTACACTCTATAGCCTACACTCTACAATCTATACCCTACACTCTATACCCTACACTCTATACCCTACAGTCTATACCCTACACTCTATACCCTACACTATACACTCTATACCTTACACTCTACACTCTATTCCCTACACTCTATATCCTACACTCTATACCCTACACTCTATACCCTACACTCTATACCCTACACTAAACACCCTACACTCTGTACCCTACACTCTATACCATACACTCTATACTCTATACCCTACACTCTACACCCTACACTCTATACCCTACACTCTAATCCCTACACTCTACACTCTATATTCTACACTCTATACCCTACACTCTACACTCTATACCTTACACTCTACACTCTATTCCCTACACTCTATACCCTACACTCTATACCCCACACTCTATACCCTACACTCTATACCCTACACTCTACACCCTACACTCTATACCCTACACTCTATACCATACACTCTATACCCCACACTCTTCACTCTATACCCTACACTCTACACCCTACACACTATACCCTACACTCTAATCCCTACATTCTACACTCTATACCCTACACTCTATACCCTACACTCTATACCCTACACTCTATACCCTACACTCTATACCCTACACTCTACACTCTGTACCCTACATTCTATACCCTACACTATTTACCCTACACTCTATACCCTACACTCTATACCCTACACTCTATACCCTACACTATATACCCTACACTCTATACCCTACACTCTATACCCTACACTCTACACCCTACACTCTATACCCTACACTCTATAGCATACACTCTACACCCTACACTCTACACTCTATACCCTACACTCTACACTCTATATCCTACACTCTATACCCTACACTCTACACTCTATACCCTACACTCTACACTCTATACCCTACACTCTATACCCTACACTCTATACCCTACACTCTATACCCTACACTCTACACTATATACCCTACACTCTATACCCTACACTCTATACCCTACACTCTACACTCTATACCCTACACTCTATACCCTACACTCTTTGCCCTACACTCTATACCCTACACTCTATACCCTACACTCTATACCCTACACTCTATATCATACACTCTATACCCTACACTCTACACTCTATAACCTACACTCTATACCCTACACTCTATGCCCTACACTCTATACCCTACACTCTACACCCTACACTCTATACCCTACACTCTATACCATACACTCTATACCCTACACTCTACACTCTATACCCTACACTCTACACCCTACACTCTACACTATATACCCTACACTCTATACCCTACACTCTATACCCTACACTCTATACCCTACACTCTACACTATATACCATACACTCTATACCCTACACTCTATACCCTACACTCTACACTCTATACCCTACACTCTATACCCTACACTCTTTGCCCTACACTCTATACCCTACACTCTATACCCTACACTCTATACCCTACACTCTATACCATACACTCTATACCCTACACTCTACACTCTATACCCTACACTCTATACCCTACACTCTATGTCCTACACTCTATACCTTACACTCTACACCCTACACTCTATACCCTACACTCTATACCATACACTCTATACCCTACACTCTACACTCAATACCCTACACTCTACACCCTACACTCTATACCCTACACTCTAATCCCTACACTCTACACTCTATACCCTACACTCTATACCCTACACTCTATACCCTGCACTCTACACTCTCTACCCTACACTCTATACCTTACACTCTATACCCTAAAATCTATACCCTACACTCTACACTCTATACCCTACACTCTACACTCTATACCCTACACTCTATACCCTACACTCTATACCCTACACTCTACACTCTATACCCTACACTCTATACCCTACACTCTATACCCTACACTCTAAACTCTATACCCTACACTCTATACCCTACACCCTATGTCCTACACTCTATACCCTACACTCTACACCCTACACTCTATACCTTACACTCTATACCCTACAATCTATACCCTACAGTCTAAACTCTATACCCTACACTCTATACTCGATACCCTACACTCTATAACATACACTCTATACCCTACACTCTATACCCTACACTCTATACCATACACTCTATACCCTACACTCTATACCCTACACTCTACACTCTATACCCTACACTCTATACCATACACTCTATACCCTACACTCTATACCATACACTCTATACCCTACACTCTATACCCTACACTCTACACCCTACACTCTACACTCTACACCCTACACTCTATACCATACACTCTATACCCTACACTCTATACCGTACACTCTATACCCTACACTCAATACCCTACACTCTATACCCTACACTCTACACTCTATACCCTACACTCTATACCCTACACTCTATACCCTACACTCTACACTCTATACCCTACACTCTATACCCTACACCCTATGCCCTACACCCTATGCCCTACACTCTATACCCTACACTCTACACCCTACACTCTATACCTTACACTCTATAACCTACTCTCTATACCCTACACTCTAAACTCTATACCCTACACTCTATACCCTACACTCTATAACATACACTCTATACCCTACACTCTATACCCTACAATCTATACCATACACTCTATACCCTACACTCTATACCCTACACTCTATACCCTACACTCTATACCATACACTCTATACCCTACACTCTATACCGTACACTCTATACCCTACACTCTATACCCTACACTCTATACCCTACACTCTACACCCTACACTCTAAACCTTACACTCTATACCCTACACTCTATACCCTACACTCTAAACTCTATACCCTACACTCTACACTCTATACCCTACACTCTATACCCTACACTCTATACCCTATTCTCTATACCCTACACTCTATACCCTACACTCTACACCCTACAATCTATACCTTACACTCTATACCCTACACTCTATACCCTACACTCTACATTCTATACCTTACACTCTACACTCTATTCCCTACACTCTATACCCTACACTCTATACCCTACACTCTATACCCTACACTCTACACCCTACACTCTATACCCTACACTCTGTACCATACACTCTACACCCTACACTCTACACTCTATACCCTACACTCTATACCCTACACTCTATAACCTACACTCTATACCCTACACTCTATACCCTACACTCTACACTCTATACCCTACACTCTATACCCTACACTCTATACCCTACACTCTATACCCTACAATCTACACTCTATACCCTACACTCTATACCCTACACTCTATACCCTACACTCTACACCCTACACTCTATACCCTACACTCTTTGCCCTACACTCTATACCCTACACTCTATACTCTACACTCTATACCCTACACTCTATACCATACACTCTATACCCTACACTCTATACCCTACACTCTATACCCTACACTCTATGCCCTACACTCTATACCCTACACTCTACACCCTACACTCTATACCCTACACTCTGTACTAAACACTCTATACCCTACACTCTATACCCTACACTCTATACCCTACACTCTATAACCTACACTCTACACTCTATACCCTACACTCTACACTCTATACCCTACACTATATACCCTACACTCTATACCCTACACTCTATACCCTACACTTCATACCCTACACTCTACACTCTATAACCCTACACTCTATACCTTACACTCTATACCCTACACTCTATACCCTACACTCTATGCCCTACACTCTATACCCTACACTCTATACCTTACACTCTATACCCTACACTCTATACCCTACAGTCTACACTCTATACCCTACACTCTATATCCTACACTCTACACTCTATATCCTACACTCTATACCATACACTCTATACCCTACACTTTATACCGTAAACTCTATACCCTACACTCTATACCCTACACTCTATTCCCTACACTCTACACCCTACACTCTATACCTTACACTCTATACCCTACACTCTATACCCTACACTCTATACCCTACACTCTATGCCCTACACTCTATACCCTACACTCTACACCCTACACTCTATACCCTACACTCTGTACTAAACACTCTATACCCTACACTCTATACCCTACACTCTATAACCTACACTCTATAACCTACACTCTACACTCTATACCCTACACTCTACACTCTATACCCTACACTCTATACCCTACACTCTATACCCTACACTCTATACCCTACACTTCATACCCTACACTCTACACTCTATACCCTACACTCTACACCCTACACTCTATACCCTACACTCTATACCATACACTCTATACCCTACACTCTACACTCAATACCCTACACTCTACACCCTACACTCTATACCCTACACTCTAATCCCTACACTCTACACTCTATACCCTACACTCTATACCCTACACTCTATACCCTACACTCTACACTCTCTACCCTACACTTTATACCTTACACTCTATACCCTAAAATCTATACCCTACACTCTACACTCTATACCCTACACTCTACACTCTATACCCTACACTCTATACCCTACACTCTATACCCTACACTCTACACTCTATACCCTACACTCTATACCCTACACTCTATACCCTACACTCTAAACTCTATACCCTACACTCTATACCCTACACCCTATGTCCTACACTCTATACCCTACACTCTACACCCTACACTCTATACCTTACACTCTATACCCTACACTCTATACCCTACACTCTAAACTCTATACCCTACACTCTATACTCGATACCCTACACTCTATAACATACACTCTATACCCTACACTCTATACCCTACACTCTATACCATACACTCTATACCCTACACTCTATACCCTACACTCTACACTCTATACCCAACACTCTATACCATACACTCTATACCCTACACTCTATACCATACACTCTATACCCTACACTCTATACCCTACACTCTACACTCTACACTCTATACCCTACACTCTATACCATACACTCTATACCCTACACTGTATACCGTACACTCTATACCCTACACTCAATACCCTACACTCTATACCCTACACTCTACACTCTATACTCTACACTCTATACCCTACACTCTATACCCTACACTCTACACTCAATACCCTACACTCTATACCCTACACCCTATGCCCTTCACCCTATGCCCTACACTCTATACCCTACACTCTACACCCTACACTCTATACCTTACACTCTATAACCTACTATCTATACCCTACACTCTAAACTCTATACCCTACACTCTATACCCTACACTCTATAACATACACTCTATACCCTACACTCTATACCCTACAATCTATACCATACACTCTATACCCTACACTCTATACCCTACACTCTATACCCTACACTCTATACCATACACTCTATACCCTACACTCTATACCGTACACTCTATACCCTACACTCTATACCCTACACTCTATACCCTACACTCTACACCCTACACTCTAAACCTTACACTCTATACCCTACACTCTATACCCTACACTCTAAACTCTATACCCTACACTCTACACTCTATACCCTACACTCTATACCCTACACTCTATACCCTATTCTCTATACCCTACACTCTATACCCTACACTCTACACCCTACAATCTATACCTTACACTCTATACCCTACACTCTATACCCTACACTCTACATTCTATACCTTACACTCTACACTCTATTCCTTACACTCTATACCCTACACTCTAATCACTACACTCTACACTCTATACCCTACACTCTACACTCTATACCTTACACTCTACACTCTATTCCCTACACTCTATACCCTACACTCTATACCCTACACTCTACACCCTACACTCTATACCCTACACTCTATACCATACACTCTACACCCTACACTCTACACTCTATACCCTACACTCTATACCCTACACTCTATAACCTACACTCTATACCCTACACTCTATACCCTACACTCTACACTCTATACCCTACACTCTACACTCTATACCCTACACTCTATACCCTACACTCTATACCCTACACTCTATACCCTACAATCTACACTCTATACCCTACACTCTACACTCTATACCCTACACTCTATACCCTACAATCTTTGCCCTACACTCTATACCCTACACTCTATACTCTACACTCTATACCCTACACTCTATACCATACACTCTATACCCTACACTCTATACCCTACACTCTATACCCTACACTCTATGCCCTACACTCTATACCCTACACTCTACACCCTACACTCTATACCCTACACTCTGTACTAAACACTCTATACCCTACACTCTATACCCTACACTCTATACCCTACACTCTATAACCTACACTCTACACTCTATACCCTACACTCTACACTCTATACCCTACACTCTATACCCTACACTCTATACCCTACACTCTATACCCTACACTTCATACCCTACACTCTACACTCTATACCCTACACTCTATACCCTACACTCTATACCCTACACTCTATACCCTACACTCTACACTCTATACCCTACACTCTATACCCTACAGTCTATACCCTACACTCTATACCCTACACTCTACACTCTATACCCTACACTCTATACCATACACTCTATACCCTACACTTTATATCGTAAACTCTATACCCTACACTCTATACCCTACACTCTATTCCCTACACTCTACACCCTGCACTCTATACCTTACACTCTATACCCTACACTCTATACCCTACACTCTAAACTCTATACCCTACATTCTACACTCTATACCCTACACTCTATAACATACACTCTATACCCTACACTATATACCCAACACTCTATACCATACACTCTACACTCTATACCCTACACTCTATACCATACACTCTACACCATACACTCTATAGCATACACTCTATACCCTACACTCTAAACTCTATACCCTACATTCTACACTCTATACCCTACACTCTATAACATACACTCTATACCCTACACTATATACCCAACACTCTATACCATACACTCTACACTCTATACCCTACACTCTATAACCTACACTCTACACTCTATACCCTACACTCTACACTCTATACCCTACACTCTATACCCTACACTCTATACCCTACACTCTATACCCTACACTTCATACCCTACACTCTACACTCTATACCCTACACTCTATACCCTACACTCTATACCCTACACTCTATACCCTACACTCTACACTCTATACCCTACACTCTATACCCTACAGTCTATACCCTACACTCTATACCCTACACTCTACACTCTATACCCTACACTCTATACCATACACTCTATACCCTACACTTTATATCGTAAACTCTATACCCTACACTCTATACCCTACACTCTATTCCCTACACTCTACACCCTGCACTCTATACCTTACACTCTATACCCTACACTCTATACCCTACACTCTAAACTCTATACCCTACATTCTACACTCTATACCCTACACTCTATAACATACACTCTATACCCTACACTATATACCCAACACTCTATACCATACACTCTACACTCTATACCCTACACTCTATACCATACACTCTACACCATACACTCTATAGCATACACTCTATACCCTACACTCTACACTCTATACCCTACACTCTATACCCTACACTCTACACCCTGCACTCTATACCCTACACACTGTGCACTACACTCTATGCCCTACACTCTATACCCTACACTCTATAACCTACACTCTATACCCTACAATCTATACCCTACACTCTACACTCTATACCCTACACTCTATAACCTACACTCTATACCCTACACTCTATAGCCTACACTCTACAATCTATACCCTACACTCTATACCCTACACTCTATACCCTACAGTCTATACCCTACACTCTATACCCTACACTATACACTCTATACCTTACACTCTACACTCTATTCCCTACACTCTATATCCTACACTCTATACCCTACACTCTATACCCTACACTCTATACCCTACACTAAACACCCTACACTCTGTACCCTACACTCTATACCATACACTCTATACTCTATACCCTACACTCTACACCCTACACTCTATACCCTACACTCTAATCCCTACACTCTACACTCTATATTCTACACTCTATACCCTACACTCTACACTCTATACCTTACACTCTACACTCTATTCCCTACACTCTATACCCTACACTCTATACCCCACACTCTATACCCTACACTCTATACCCTACACTCTACACCCTACACTCTATACCCTACACTCTATACCATACACTCTATACCCCACACTCTTCACTCTATACCCTACACTCTACACCCTACACACTATACCCTACACTCTAATCCCTACATTCTACACTCTATACCCTACACTCTATACCCTACACTCTATACCCTACACTCTATACCCTACACTCTATACCCTACACTCTACACTCTGTACCCTACATTCTATACCCTACACTATTTACCCTACACTCTATACCCTACACTCTATACCCTACACTCTATACCCTACACTATATACCCTACACTCTATACCCTACACTCTATACCCTACACTCTACACCCTACACTCTATACCCTACACTGTATAGCATACACTCTACACCCTACACTCTACACTCTATACCCTACACTCTACACTCTATATCCTACACTCTATACCCTACACTCTACACTCTATACCCTACACTCTACACTCTATACCCTACACTCTATACCCTACACTCTATACCCTACACTCTATACCCTACACTCTACACTATATACCCTACACTCTATACCCTACACTCTATACCCTACACTCTACACTCTATACCCTACACTCTATACCCTACACTCTTTGCCCTACACTCTATACCCTACACTCTATACCCTACACTCTATACCCTACACTCTATATCATACACTCTATACCCTACACTCTACACTCTATAACCTACACTCTATACCCTACACTCTATGCCCTACACTCTATACCCTACACTCTACACCCTACACTCTATACCCTACACTCTATACCATACACTCTATACCCTACACTCTACACTCTATACCCTACACTCTACACCCTACACTCTACACTATATACCCTACACTCTATACCCTACACTCTACACCCTACACTCTATACCCTACACTCTACACTATATACCATACACTCTATACCCTACACTCTATACCCTACACTCTACACTCTATACCCTACACTCTATACCCTACACTCTTTGCCCTACACTCTATACCCTACACTCTATACCCTACACTCTATACCCTACACTCTATACCATACACTCTATACCCTACACTCTACACTCTATACCCTACACTCTATACCCTACACTCTATGTCCTACACTCTATACCTTACACTCTACACCCTACACTCTATACCCTACACTCTATACCATACACTCTATACCCTACACTCTACACTCAATACCCTACACTCTACACCCTACACTCTATACCCTACACTCTAATCCCTACACTCTACACTCTATACCCTACACTCTATACCCTACACTCTATACCCTGCACTCTACACTCTCTACCCTACACTCTATACCTTACACTCTATACCCTAAAATCTATACCCTACACTCTACACTCTATACCCTACACTCTACACTTTATACCCTACACTCTATACCCTACACTCTATACCCTACACTCTACACTCTATACCCTACACTCTATACCCTACACTCTATACCCTACACTCTAAACTCTATACCCTACACTCTATACCCTACACCCTATGTCCTACACTCTATACCCTACACTCTACACCCTACACTCTATACCTTACACTCTATACCCTACAATCTATACCCTACACTCTAAACTCTATACCCTACACTCTATACTCGATACCCTACACTCTATAACATACACTCTATACCCTACACTCTATACCCTACACTCTATACCATACACTCTATACCCTACACTCTATACCCTACACTCTACACTCTATACCCTACACTCTATACCATACACTCTATACCCTACACTCTATACCATACACTCTATACCCTACACTCTATACCCTACACTCTACACCCTACACTCTACACTCTACACCCTACACTCTATACCATACACTCTATACCCTACACTCTATACCGTACACTCTATACCCTACACTCAATACCCTACACTCTATACCCTACACTCTACACTCTATACCCTACACTCTATACCCTACACTCTATACCCTACACTCTACACTCTATACCCTACACTCTATACCCTACACCCTATGCCCTACACCCTATGCCCTACACTCTATACCCTACACTCTACACCCTACTCTCTATACCCTACACTCTAAACTCTATACCCTACACTCTATACCCTACACTCTATAACATACACTCTATACCCTACACTCTATACCCTACAATCTATACCATACACTCTATACCCTACACTCTATACCCTACACTCTATACCCTACACTCTATACCATACACTCTATACCCTACACTCTATACCGTACACTCTATACCCTACACTCTATACCCTACACTCTATACCCTACACTCTACACCCTACACTCTAAACCTTACACTCTATACCCTACACTCTATACCCTACACTCTAAACTCTATACCCTACACTCTACACTCTATACCCTACACTCTATACCCTACACTCTATACCCTATTCTCTATACCCTACACTCTATACCCTACACTCTACACCCTACAATCTATACCTTACACTCTATACCCTACACTCTATACCCTACACTCTACATTCTATACCTTACACTCTACACTCTATTCCCTACACTCTATACCCTACACTCTATACCCTACAATCTATACCCTACACTCTACACCCTACACTCTATACCCTACACTCTGTACCATACACTCTACACCCTACACTCTACACTCTATACCCTACACTCTATACCCTACACTCTATAACCTACACTCTATACCCTACACTCTATACCCTACACTCTACACTCTATACCCTACACTCTACACTCTATACCCTACACTCTATACCCTACACTCTATACCCTACACTCTATACCCTACAATCTACACTCTATACCCTACACTCTATACCCTACACTCTATACCCTACACTCTACACTCTATACCCTACACTCTATACCCTACACTCTTTGCCCTACACTCTATACCCTACACTCTATACTCTACACTCTATACCCTACACTCTATACCATACACTCTATACCCTACACTCTATACCCTACACTCTATACCCTACACTCTATGCCCTACACTCTATACCCTACACTCTACACCCTACACTCTATACCCTACACTCTGTACTAAACACTCTATACACTACACTCTATACCCTACACTCTATACCCTACACTCTATAACCTACACTCTACACTCTATACCCTACACTCTACACTCTATACCCTACACTATATACCCTACACTCTATACCCTACACTCTATACCCTACACTTCATACCCTACACTCTACACTCTATAACCCTACACTCTATACCTTACACTCTATACCCTACACTCTATACCCTACACTCTATGCCCTACACTCTATACCCTACACTCTATACCTTACACTCTATACCCTACACTCTATACCCTACAGTCTACACTCTATACCCTACACTCTATATCCTACACTCTACACTCTATATCCTACACTCTATACCATACACTCTATACCCTACACTTTATACCGTAAACTCTATACCCTACACTCTATACCCTACACTCTATTCCCTACACTCTACACCCTACACTCTATACCTTACACTCTATACCCTACACTCTATACCCTACACTCTATACCCTACACTCTATGCCCTACACTCTATACCCTACACTCTACACCCTACACTCTATACCCTACACTCTGTACTAAACACTCTATACCCTACACTCTATACCCTACACTCTATAACCTACACTCTATAACCTACACTCTACACTCTATACCCTACACTCTACACTCTATACCCTACACTCTATACCCTACACTCTATACCCTACACTCTATACCCTACACTTCATACCCTACACTCTACACTCTATACCCTACACTCTACACCCTACACTCTATACCCTACACTCTATACCATACACTCTATACCCTACACTCTACACTCAATACCCTACACTCTACACCCTACACTCTATACCCTACACTCTAATCCCTACACTCTACACTCTATACCCTACACTCTATATCCTACACTCTATACCCTGCACTCTACACTCTCTACCCTACACTCTATACCTTACACTCTATACCCTAAAATCTATACCCTACACTCTACACTCTATACCCTACACTCTACACTCTATACCCTACACTCTATACCCTACACTCTATACCCTACACTCTATACCCTACACTCTACACTCTATACCCTACACTCTATACCCTACACTCTATACCCTACACTCTAAACTCTATACCCTACACTCTATACCCTACACCCTATGTCCTACACTCTATACCCTACACTCTACACCCTACACTCTATACCTTACACTCTATACCCTACACTCTATACCCTACACTCTAAACTCTATACCCTACACTCTATACTCGATACCCTACACTCTATAACATACACTCTATACCCTACACTCTATACCCTACACTCTATACCATACACTCTATACCCTACACTCTATACCCTACACTCTACACTCTATACCCTACACTCTATACCATACACTCTATACCCTACACTCTATACCATACACTCTATACCCTACACTCTATACCCCACACTCTACACCCTACACTCTACACTCTATACCCTACACTCTATACCATACACTCTATACCCTACACTCTATACCGTACACTCTATCCCCTACACTCAATACCCTACACTCTATACCCTACACTCTACACTCTATACCCTACACTCTATACCCTACACTCTATACCCTACACTCTACACTCTATACCCTACACTCTATACCCTACACCCTATGCCCTACACCCTATGCCCTACACTCTATACCCTACACTCTACACCCTACACTCTATACCTTACACTCTATAACCTACTCTCTATACCCTACACTCTAAACTCTATACCCTACACTCTATACCCTACACTCTATAACATACACTCTATACCCTACACTCTATACCCTACAATCTATACCATACACTCTATACCCTACACTCTATACCCTACACTCTATACCCTACACTCTATACCATACACTCTATACCCTACACTCTATACCGTACACTCTATACCCTACACTCTATACCCTACACTCTATACCCTACACTCTACACCCTACACTCTAAACCTTACACTCTATACCCTACACTCTATACCCTACACTCAAAACTCTATACCCTACACTCTACACTCTATACCCTACACTCTATACCCTACACTCTATACCCTACACTCTATACCCTACACTCTACACCCTACACTCTATACCCTACACTCTATACCATACACTCTACACCCTACACTCTACACTCTATACCCTACACTCTATACCCTACACTCTATAACCTACACTCTATACCCTACACTCTATACCCTACACTCTACACTCTATACCCTACACTCTACACTCTATACCCTACACTCTATACCCTACACTCTATACCCTACACTCTATACCCTACAATCTACACTCTATACCCTACACTCTATACCCTACACTCTATACCCTACACTCTACACTCTATACCCTACACTCTATACCCTACACTCTTTGCCCTACACTCTATACCCTACACTCTATACTCTACACTCTATACCCTACACTCTATACCATACACTCTATACCCTACACTCTATACCCTACACTCTATACCCTACACTCTATGCCCTACACTCTATACCCTACACTCTACACCCTACACTCTATACCCTACACTCTGTACTAAACACTCTATACCCTACACTCTATACCCTACACTCTATACCCTACACTCTATAACCTACACTCTACACTCTATACCCTACACTCTACACTCTATACCCTACACTATATACCCTACACTCTATACCCTACACTCTATACCCTACACTTCATACCCTACACTCTACACTCTATAACCCTACACTCTATACCCTACACTCTATACCCTACACTCTATACCCTACACTCTATGCCCTACACTCTATACCCTACACTCTATACCCTACACTCTATACCCTACAGTCTACACTCTATACCCTACACTCTATATCCTACACTCTACACTCTATATCCTACACTCTATACCATACACTCTATACCCTACACTTTATACCGTAAACTCTATACCCTACACTCTATACCCTACACTCTATTCCCTACACTCTACACCCTACACTCTATACCTTACACTCTATACCCTACACCCTATACCCTACACTCTATACCCTACACTCTATGCCCTACACTCTATACCCTACACTCTACACCCTACACTCTATACCCTACACTCTGTACTAAACACTCTATACCCTACACTCTATACCCTACACTCTATAACCTACACTCTATAACCTACACTCTACACTCTATACCCTACACTCTACACTCTATACCCTACACTCTATACCCTACACTCTATACCCTACACTCTATACCCTACACTTCATACCCTACACTCTACACTCTATACCCTACACTCTATACCCTACACTCTATACCCTACACTCTATACCCTGCACTCTATGCCCTACACTCTATACCCTACACTCTATATCTTACACTCTATACCCTACACTCTATACCCTACACTCTACACTCTATACCCTTCACTCTATATCCTACACTCTACACTCTATACCCTACACTCTATACCATACACTCTATACCCTACACTTTATACCGTAAACTCTATACCCTACACTCTATACCCTACACTCTATTCCCTACACTCTACACCCTACACTCTATACCTTACACTCTATACCCTACACTCTATACCCTACACTCTAAACTCTATACCCTACATTCTACACTCTATACCCTACACTCTATAACATACACTCTATACCCTACACTATATACCCAACACTCTATACCATACACTCTACACTCTATACCCTACACTCTATACCACACACTCTACACCATACACTCTATAGCATACACTCTATACCCTACACTCTACACTCTATACCCTGCACTCTATACCCTACACACTGTGCACTACACTCTATGCCCTACACTCTATACCCTACACTCTATAACCTACACTCTATACCCTACAATCTATACCCTACACTCTACACTCTATACCCTACACTCTATAGCCTACACTCTACAATCTATACCCTACACTCTATACCCTACACTCTATACCCTACAGTCTGTACCCTACACTCTATACCCTACACTATACACTCTATACCTTACACTCTACACTCTATTCCCTACACTCTATATCCTACACTCTATACCCTACACTCTATACCCTACACTCTATACCCTACACTCTACACCCTACACTCTGTACCCTACACTCTATACCATACACTCTATACCCTACACTCTACACTCTATACCCTACACTCTATACCCTGCACTCTATGCCCTACACTCTATACCCTACACTCTATATCTTACACTCTATACCCTACACTCTATACCCTACACTCTACACTCTATACCCTTCACTCTATATCCTACACTCTACACTCTATACCCTACACTCTATACCATACACTCTATACCCTACACTTTATACCGTAAACTCTATACCCTACACTCTATACCCTACACTCTATTCCCTACACTCTACACCCTACACTCTATACCTTACACTCTATACCCTACACTCTATACCCTACACTCTAAACTCTATACCCTACATTCTACACTCTATACCCTACACTCTATAACATACACTCTATACCCTACACTATATACCCAACACTCTATACCATACACTCTACACTCTATACCCTACACTCTATACCACACACTCTACACCATACACTCTATAGCATACACTCTATACCCTACACTCTACACTCTATACCCTGCACTCTATACCCTACACACTGTGCACTACACTCTATGCCCTACACTCTATACCCTACACTCTATAACCTACACTCTATACCCTACAATCTATACCCTACACTCTACACTCTATACCCTACACTCTATAGCCTACACTCTACAATCTATACCCTACACTCTATACCCTACACTCTATACCCTACAGTCTGTACCCTACACTCTATACCCTACACTATACACTCTATACCTTACACTCTACACTCTATTCCCTACACTCTATATCCTACACTCTATACCCTACACTCTATACCCTACACTCTATACCCTACACTCTACACCCTACACTCTGTACCCTACACTCTATACCATACACTCTATACCCTACACTCTACACTCTATACCCTACACTCTACACCCTACACTCTATACCCTACACTCTAATCCCTACACTCTACACTCTATATTCTACACTCTATACCCTACACTCTACACTCTATACCTTACACTCTACACTCTATTCCCTACACTCTATACCCTACACTCTATACCCCACACTCTATACCCTACACTCTATACCCTACACTCTACACCCTACACTCTATACCCTACACTCTATACCATACACTCTATACCCTACTCTCTACACTCTATACCCTACACTCTACACCCTACACACTATACCCTACACTCTAATCCCTACACTCTACACTCTATACCCTACACTCTATACCCTACACTCTATACCCTACACTCTATACCCTACACTCTATACCCTACACTCTACACTCTATACCCTACACTCTATACCCTACACTCTATACCCTACACTCTACACTCTGTACCCTACATTCTATACCCTACACTATTTGCCCTACACTCTATACCCTACACTCTATACCCTACACTCTATACCCTACACTATATACCCTACACTCTATACCCTACACTCTATACCCTACACTCTACACCCTACACTCTATACCCTACACTCTATACCATACACTCTACACCCTACACTCTACACTCTATACCCTACACTCTACACTCTATACCCTACACTCTATACCCTACACTCTACACTCTATACCCTACACTCTACACTCTATACCCTACACTCTATACCCTACACTCTATACCCTACACTCTATACCCTACACTATACACTCTATACCCTACACTCTATACCCTACACTCTACACTCTATACCCTACACTCTATACCCTACACTCTACACTTTATACCCTACACTCTATACCCTACACTCTAATCCCTACACTCTACACTCTATACCCTACACTCTATACCCTACACTCTATACCCTACACTCTACACTCTATACCCTACACTCTATATCCTACACTCTACACTCTATACCCTACACTCTATACCATACACTCTATACCCTACACTCTATACCATACACTCTATACCCTACACTCTATACCCTACACTCTATACCCTACACTCTATACCTTACACTCTATACCCTACACTCTATACCCTACAATCTAAACTCTATACCCTACACTCTACACTCTATACCCTACACTCTATAACATACACTCTATACCCTACACTCTATACCCTACACTCTATACCCTACACTCTACACTCTATACCCTACACTCTATGCCCTACAATCTATACCCTACACTCTATACCCTACATTCTATACCCTACACTATATACCATACACTCTACACCCTACACTCTATACCATACACTCTATACCCTACACTCTACACTCTATACCCTACACTCTATACCATACACTCTATACCCTACACTCTATAACCTACACTCTATACCCTACAATCTAAACTCTATACCCTACACTCTACACTCTATACCCTACACTCTATAACATACACTCTATACCCTACACTCTATACTCTACACTCTACACCATATACTCTCTAGCATACACTCTATACCCTACACTCTACACTCTATACCCTACACTCTATACCCTACACTCTATACCCTACACTATACGCTCTATACCCTACACTCTACACTTTATACCCTACACTCTATACCCTACACTCTATACCCTACACTCTACACTCTATACCCTACACTCTATACCCTACACTCTACACTCTATACCCTACACTCTATACCCTACATTCTAATCCCTACACTCTACACTCTATACCCTACACTCTATACCCTACATTCTATACCCTACACTCTACACTCTATACCATACACTCTATACCCTACACACTATACCATACACTCTATACCCTACACTCTATGCCCTACACTCTATACCCTACACTCTACACCCTACACTCTATACCTTACACTCTATACCCTACACTCTATACCCTACAATCTAAACTCTATACCCTACACTCTACACTCTATACCCTACACTCTATAACATACACTCTATACCCTACACTCTATACCCTACACTCTATACCATACAGTCTACACTCTATACCCTACACTCTATACCATACATTCTACACCATACACTCTATAGCATACACTCTATACCCTACACTCTACACTCTATACCCTACACTCTATACCCTACACTCTATACCCTACACTCTACACCCTGCACTCTATACCCTACACACTATACCCTACACTCTACACTCTATACCCTACACTCTATACCCTACACTCTATACCCTACACTCTATACCCTACACTCTACACTCTATATGCTACACTCTATAGCCTACACTCAACAATCTATACCCTACACTCTATACCCTACACTCTATACCCTACACTCTATACCCAACACTCTACACTCTATACCTTACACTCTACACTCTATTCCCTACACTCTATACCCTACACTCTATACCCTACACTCTATACCCTACACTCTATACCCTACACTCTACACCCTAAACTCTATACCCTACACTCTATACCATACACTCTATACCCTACACTCTACACTCTATACCCTACACTCTACACCCTACACTCTATACCCTACACTCTACACCCTACACTCTATACCCTACACTCTATACCATACACTCTATACCCTACACTCTACACTCTATACCCTACACTCTATACCCTACACTCTACACTCTATACATTACACTCTACACTCTATTCCCTACACTCTATACCCTACACTCTATACCCTACACTCTATACCCTACACTCTACACTATATACCCTACACTCTATACCCTACACTCTATACCCTACACTCTACACTCTATACCCTACACTCTATTCCCTACACTCTTTGCCCTACACTCTATACCCTACACTCTATACCCTACACTCTATACCCTACACTCTATACCATACACTCTATACCCTACACTCTAGACTCTATACCCTACACTCTATACCCTACACTCTATGCCCTACACTCTATACCCTACACTCTACACCCTACACTCTATGCCCTACACTCTATACCATACACTCTATACCCTACACTCTACACCCTACACTCTATACAATACACTATAATCCCTACACTCTACACTCTATACCCTACACTCTACACTCTATATCCAACACTCTATACCCTACACTCTATACCCTACACTCTTTGCCCTACACTCTATACCCTACACTCTACACCCTGCACTCTATACCCTGCACACTATACCCTACACTCTACCCTCTATACCCTACACTCTATACCCTACACTCTATACCCTACACTCTATACCCTACACTCTATACCCTACACTCTACACTCTATACCCTACACTCTATAGCCTACACTCTACAATCTATACCCTACACTCTATACCCTACACTCTATACCCTACAGTCTATACCCTACACTCTATACCCTACACTCTACACTCTATACCTTACACTCTACACTCTATTCCCTACACTCTATACCCTACACTCTATACCCTACACTCTATACCCTACACTCTATACCCTACACTCTACACTCTGTACCCTACACTCTATACCATACACTCTATACCCTACACTCTACACTCTATACCCTACACTCTATACCCTACACTCTATACCCTAGAGTCTATACCCTACACTCTATACCCTACACTCTACACTCTATACCTTACACTCTATTCCCTACACTCTATACCCTACACTCTATACCCTACACTCTATACCCTACACTCTACACCCTACACTGTATACCCTACACTCTATACCCTACACTCTACACTCTATACCTTACACTCTACACTCTATTCCCTACACTCTACACCCTGCACTCTATACCCTACACACTATACCCTACACTCTACCCTCTATACATAGTAACATAGTAACATAGTAACATAGTTAGTAAGGCCGAAAAAAGACATTTGTCCATCCAGTTCAGCCTATATTCCATCATAATAAATACCCTACACTCTATACCCTACACTCTATACCCTACACTCTATACCCTACACTCTACACTCTATACCCTACACTCTATAGCCTACACTCTACAATCTATACCCTACACTCTATACCCTACACTCTATACCCTACAGTCTATACCCTACACTCTATACCCTACACTCTACACTCTATACCTTACACTCTACACTCTATTCACTACACTCTATACCCTACACTCTATACCCTACACTCTATACCCTACACTCTATACCCTACACTCTACACTCTATACCTTACACTCTACACTCTATACCCTACACTCTATACCCTACACTCTATACCCTACACTCTACACCCTGCACTCTATACCCTACACACTATACCCTACACTCTACCCTCTATACCCTACACTCTATACCCTACACTCTATACCCTACACTCTATACCCTACACTCTACACTCTATACCCTACACTCTATAGCCTACACTCTACAATCTATACCCTACACTCTATACCCTACACTCTATACCCTACAGTCTATACCCTACACTCTATACCCTACACTCTACACTCTATACCTTACACTCTACACTCTATTCCCTACACTCTATACCCTATACACTATATACCCTACACTCTATACCCTACACTCTATACCCTACACTCTACACCCTACACTCTATACCCTACACTCTATACCATACACTCTATACCCTACACTCTACACTCTATACCCTACACTCTATACCCTACACTCTATACCCTACAGTCTATACCCTGAACTCTATACCCTACACTCTACACTCTATACCTTACACTCTACACTCTATTCCCTACACTCTACACCCTGCACTCTATAACCTACACACTATACCCTACACTCTACCCTCTATACCCTACACTCTATACCCTACACTCTATACCCTACACTCTACACTCTATACCCTACACTCTATAGCCTACACTCTACAATCTATACCCTACACTCTATACCCTACACTCTATACCCTACAGTCTACACTCTATACCCTACACTCTATAGCCTACACTCTACAATCTATACCCTACACTCTATACCCTACACTCTATACCCTACAGTCTATACCCTACACTCTATACCCTACACTCTACACTCTATACCTTACACTCTACACTCTATTCCCTACACTCTACACCCTGCACTCTATAACCTACACACTATACCCTACACTCTATACCCTACACTCTATACCCTACACTCTATACCCTACACTCTATACCATACACTCTATACCCTACACTCTACACTCTATACCCTACACTCTATAGCCTACACTCTACAATCTATACCCTACACTCTATACCCTACACTCTATACCCTACACTCTACACTCTATACCCTACACTCTATAGCCTACACTCTACAATCTATACCCTACACTCTATACCCTACACTCTATACCCTACAGTCTATACCCTACACTCTATACCCTACACTCTACACTCTATACCTTACACTCTACACTCTATTCCCTACACTCTACACCCTGCACTCTATAACCTACACACTATACCCTACACTCTACCCTCTATACCCTACACTCTATACCCTACACTCTATACCCTACACTCTATACCCTACACTATACACTCTATACCCTACACTCTATAGCCTACACTCTACAATCTATACCCTACACTCTATACCCTACACTCTATACCCTACAGTCTATACCCTACACTCTATACCCTACACTCTACACTCTATACCTTACACTCTACACTTTATTCCCTACACTCTATACCCTACACTCTATACCCTACACTCTACACCCTACACTCTATACCCTACACTCTATACCCTACACTCTATACCCTACACTCTATACCTCACACTCTACACTCTATACCTTACACTCTACACTCTATTCCCTACACTCTACACCCTGCACTCTATACCCTACACACTATACCCTACACTCTACCCTCTATACCCTACACTCTATACCCTACACTCTATACCCTACACTCTATACCCTACACTCTACACTCTATACCCTACACTCTATAGCCTACACTCTACAATCTATACCCTACACTCTATACCCTACACTCTATACCCTACAGTCTATACCCTACACTCTACACTCTATACCTTACACTCTACACTCTATTCCCTACACTCTATACCCTACACTCTATACCCTACACTCTATACCCTACACTCTATACCCTACACTCTACACTCTATACCTTACACTCTACACTCTATACCCTACACTCTATACCCTACACTCTATACCCTACACTCTATACCCTACACTCTACACCCTGCACTCTATACCCTACACACTATACCCTACACTCTACCCTCTATACCCTACACTCTATACCCTACACTCTATACCCTACACTCTATACCCTACACTCTACACTCTATACCCTAAACTCTATAGCCTACACTCTACAATCTATACCCTACACTCTATACCCTACACTCTATACCCTACAGTCTATACCCTACACTCTATACCCTACACTCTATTCCCTACACTCTACACTCTATACCCTACACTCTACACTCTATATCCAACACTCTATACCCTACACTCTATACCCTACACTCTTTGCCCTACAATCTATACCCTACACTCTATACCCTACACTCTACACCCTGCACTCTATACCCTACACACTATACCCTACACTTTACACTCTATACCCTACACTCTATACCCTACACTCTATACCCTACACTCTATACCCTACACTCTATACCCTACACTCTACACTCTATACCCTACACTCTATAGCCTACACTCTACAATCTATACCCTACACTCTATACCCTACACTCTATACCCTACAGTCTATACCCTACACTCTATACCCTACACTCTACACTCTATACCTTACACTCTACACTCTATTCCCTACACTCTATACCCTACACTCTATACCCTACACTCTATACCCTACACTCTATACCCTACACTCTACACCCTACACTCTATACCCTACACTCTATACCATACACTCTATACCCTACACTCTACACTTTATACCCTACACTCTATACCCTACACTCTATACCCTACAGTCTATACCCTACACTCTATACCCTACACTCTACACTCTAAACCTTACACTCTAGACTCTATTCCCTACACTCTATACCCTACACTCTATACCCTACACTCTATACCCTACATTCTACACCCTACACTCTATACCCTACACTCTATACCCTACACTGTATACCCTACACTCTACACTCTATACCTTACACTCTACACTCTATTCCCTACACTCTATACCCTACACTCTATACCCTACACTCTATACCCTACACTCTATACCCTACTCTCTACACACTACACTCTATACCCTACACTCTATACCATACACTCTATTCCCTACACTCTACACTCTATACCTTACACTCTACACTCTATTCCCTACATTCTATACCCTACACTCTATACCCTACACTCTATACCCTACACTCTATACCCTACACTCTACACCCTACACTCTATACCATACACTCTATACCCTACACTCTATACCCTACACTCTACACCCTACACTCTATACCCTACACTCTATACCATACACTCTATACCCTACACTCTACACTCTATACCCTACACTCTATACCCTACACTCTACACTCTCTACCCTACACTCTATACCCTACAATCTATACCCTACACTCTATACCCTACACTATACACTCTATACCCTACACTCTACACTCTATACCCTACACTCTATACCCTACACTCTATACCCTACACTCTGTACCCTACACTCTATACCCTACACTCTACACTCTATACCCTACACTCTATACCCTACACTCTATACCCTACACTCTACACCCTACACTCTATACCCTACACTCTATACCATACACTCTAAACCCTACACTCTATACCCTACACTCTACACCCTACACTCTATACCCTACACTCTATACCATACACTCTATACCCTACACTCTACACTCTATACCCTACACTCTATACCCTACACTCTACACTCTCTATCCTACACTCTATACCCTACACTCTACACCCTACACTCTATACCATACACTCTATACCCTACACTCTACACTCTATACCCTACACTCTATACCCTACACTCTATGCCCTTCACTCTATACCCTACACTCTACACCCTACACTCTATACCCTACACTCTATACCATACACTCTATACCCTACACTCTACACTCTATACCCTACACTCTACACCCTACACTCTATACCCTACACTCTAATCCCTACACTCTACACTCTATACCCTACACTCTACACTCTATATCCAACACTCTATACCCTACACTCTATACCCTACACTCTTTGCCCTACACTCTATACCCTACACTCTATACCCTACACTCTACACCCTGCACTCTATACCCTACACACTATACCCTACACTTTACACTCTATACCCTACACTCTATACCCTACACTCTATACCCTACACTCTATACCCTACACTCTATACCCTACACTCTACACTCTATACCCTACACTCTATAGCCTACACTCTACAATCTATACCCTACACTCTATACCCTACAATCTATACCCTACAGTCTATACCCTACACTCTATACCCTACACTCTACACTCTATACCTTACACTCTACACTCTATTCCCTACACTCTATACCCTACACTCTATACCCTACACTCTATACCCTACACTCTATACCCTACACTCTACACCCTACACTCTATACCCTACACTCTATACCATACACTCTATACCCTACACTCTACACTTTATACCCTACACTCTATACCCTACACTCTATACCCTACAGTCTATAACCTACACTCTATACCCTACACTCTACACTCTATACCTTACACTCTAGACTCTATTCCCTACACTCTATACCCTACACTCTATACCCTACACTCTATACCCTACACTTTATACCCTACACTCTACACCCTACACTCTATACCCTACACTCTATACCCTACACTCTATACCCTACACTCTACACTCTATACCTTACACTCTACACTCTATTCCCTACACTCTATACCCTACACTCTATACCCTACACTCTATACCCTACACTCTATACCCTACACTCTACACACTACACTCTATACCCTACACTCTATACCATACACTCTATACCCTACACTCTACACTCTATACCTTACACTCTACACTCTATTCCCTACATTCTATACCCTACACTCTATACCCTACACTCTATACCCTACACTCTATACCCTACACTCTACACCCTACACTCTATACCATACACTCTATACCCTACACTCTATACCCTACACTCTACACCCTACACTCTATACCCTACACTCTATACCATACACTCTATACCCTACACTCTACACTCTATACCCTACACTCTACACTCTCTACCCTACACTCTATACCCTACAATCTATACCCTACACTCTATACCCTACACTATACACTCTATACCCTACACTCTACACTCTATACCCTACACTCTATACCCTACACTCTATACCCTACACTCTGTACCCTACACTCTATACCCTACACTCTACACTCTATACCCTACACTCTATACCCTACACTCTATACCCTACACTCTACACCCTACACTCTATATCCTACACTCTATACCATACACTCTAAACCCTACACTCTATACCCTACACTCTACACCCTACACTCTATACCCTACACTCTATACCATACACTCTAATACCCTACACTCTACACTCTATACCCTACACTCTATACCCTACACTCTACACTCTCTATCCTACACTCTATACCCTACACTCTATACCCTACACTCTACACTCTATACCCTACACTCTACACTCTATACCTTACACTCTACACTCTATTCCCTACACTCTATACCCTACACTCTATACCCTACACTCTACACCCTACACTCTATACCGTACACTTTATACCATACACTCTATACCCTACACTCTACACTCTATACCCTACACTCTACACCTTACACTCTATACCCTACACTCTAATCCCTACACTCTACACTCTATACCCTACACTCTACACTCTATACCTTACACTCTACACTCTATTCCCTACAGTCTATACCCTACACTCTATACCCTACACTCTATACCCTACACTCTACACCCTACACTCTATACCCTACACTCTATACCCTACACTCTATACCCTACACTCTACACTCTATACCCTACACTCTACACCCTACACTCTATACCCTACACTCTAATCCCTACACTCTACACTCTATACCCTACACTCTATACCCTACACTCTATACCCTACACTCTACACTCTCTACCCTACACTCTATACCCTACACTCTATACCCTACACTCTATACCCTACACTCTACACTCTATACCCTACACTCTACACTCTATACCCTACACTCTATACCCTACACTCTATACCCTACACTCTATACCCTACACTCTACACTCTATGCCCTACACTCTACACTCTATACCCTACACTCTACACTCTATACCCTACACTCTACACTCTATACCCTACACTCTATACCCTACACTCTATACCCTACACTCTACACTCTATGCCCTACACTCTACACTCTATACCTTACACTCTACACTCTATTCCCTACACTCTATGCCCTACACTCTATACCCTACACTCTATACCATACACTCTATACCCTACACTCTACACCCTACACTCTATACCGTACACTCTATACCATACACTCTATACCCTACACTCTACACTCTATACCCTACACTCTACACCCTACACTCTATGCCCTACACTTTAATCCCTACACTCTACACTCTATACCCTACACTCTATACCCTACACTCTATACCCTAGACTCTACACTCTCTACCCTACACTCTCTACCCTACACTCTATACCCTACACTCTATACCCTACACTCTACACTCTATACCCTACACTCTACACTCTATACCCTACACTCTATACCCTACACTCTATACCCTACACTCTACACTCTATACCCTACACTCTATACCCTACATTCTATACCCTACACTCTACACTCTATACCCTACACTCTATACCCTACACTCTATGCCCTATACTCTATACCCTACACTCTATGCCCTATACTCTATACCCTACACAATATACCCTACACTCTACACTCTATACCCTACACTCTATACCCTACACTCTATACCCTACACTCTACACTCTATACCCTACACTCTATACCCTACACTCTACACTCTATGCCCTACACTCTACACTCTATACCCTACACTCTACACTATATACCCTACACTCTACACTCTATACCCTACACTCTATACCCTACACTCTACACTCTATATCCTACACTCTATACCCTACACTCTACACCCTGCACTCTATACCCTACACACTATACCCTACACTTTACACTCTATACCCTACACTCTATACCCTACACTCTATACCCTACACTCTATACCCTACACTCTACACTCTATACCCTACACTCTATACCCTACATTCTATACCCTACACTCTACACTCTATACCCTACACTCTATACCCTACACTCTATGCCCTATACTCTATACTCTACACTCTATGCCCTATACTCTATACCCTACACTCTATACCCTACACTCTACACTCTATACCCTACACTCTATACCCTACACTCTATACCCTACACTCTACACTCTATACCCTACACTCTACACTCTCTATCCTACACTCTATACCCTACACTCTATACCCTACACTCTACACTCTATACCCTACACTCTACACTCTATACCTTACACTCTACACTCTATTCCCTACACTCTATACCCTACACTCTATACCCTACACTCTACACCCTACACTCTATACCGTACACTTTATACCATACACTCTATACCCTACACTCTACACTCTATTCCCTACACTCTACACCCTACACTCTATACCCTACACTCTAATCCCTACACTCTACACTCTATTCCCTACAGTCTATACCCTACACTCTATACCCTACACTCTATACCCTACACTCTATACCCTACACTCTATACCCTACACTCTATACCCTACACTCTACACTCTATACCCTACACTCTACACCCTACACTCTATACCCTACACTCTAATCCCTACACTCTACACTCTATACCCTACACTCTATACCCTACACTCTATACCCTACACTCTACACTCTCTACCCTACACTCTATACCCTACACTCTATACCCTACACTCTATACCCTACACTCTACACTCTATACCCTACACTCTACACTCTATACCCTACACTCTATACCCTACACTCTATACCCTACACAAAATACCCTACACTCTACACTCTATGCCCTACACTCTACACTCTATACCCTACACTCTACACTCTATACCCTACACTCTACACTCTATACCCTACACTCTATACCCTACACTCTATACCCTACACTCTACACTCTATGCCCTACACTCTACACTCTATACCTTACACTCTACACTCTATTCCCTACACTCTATGCCCTACACTCTATACCCTACACTCTATACCATACACTCTATACCCTACACTCTACACCCTACACTCTATACCCTACACTCTATACCATACACTCTATACCCTACACTCTACACTCTATACCCTACACTCTACACCCTACACTCTATGCCCTACACTCTAATCCCTACACTCTACACTCTATACCCTACACTCTATACCCTACACTCTATACCCTAGACTCTACACTCTCTACCCTACACTCTCTACCCTACACTCTATACCCTACACTCTATACCCTACACTCTACACTCTATACCCTACACTCTACACTCTATACCCTACACTCTATACCCTACACTCTATACCCTACACTCTACACTCTATATCCTACACTCTATACCCTACACTCTACACCCTGCACTCTATACCCTACACACTATACCCTACACTTTACACTCTATACCCTACACTCTATACCCTACACTCTATACCCTACACTCTACACTCTATACCCTACACTCTATACCCTACATTCTATACCCTACACTCTACACTCTATACCCTACACTCTATACCCTACACTCTATGCCCTATACTCTATACCCTACACTCTATGCCCTATACTCTATACCCTACACTCTATACCCTACACTCTACACTCTATACCCTACACTCTATACCCTACACTCTATACCCTACACTCTACACTCTATACCCTACACTCTATACCCTACACTCTATACCCTACACTCTATACCCTACACTCTATACCCTACACTCTATACCCTACACTCTACACTCTATACCCTACACTCTATAGCCTACACTTTACAATCTATACCCTACACTCTATACCCTACACTCTATACCCTACAGTCTATACCCTACACTCTATACCCTACACTCTACACTCTATACCTTACACTCTACACTCTATTCCCTACACTCTATACCCTACACTCTATACCCTACACTCTATACCCTACACTCTACACCCTACACTCTATACCCTACACTCTATACCATACACTCTATACCCTACACTCTACACTTTATACCCTACACTCTATACCCTACACTCTATACCCTACAGTCTATACCCTACACTCTATACCCTACACTCTACACTCTATACCTTACACTCTACACTCTATTCCCTACACTCTATACCCTACACTCTATACCCTACACTCTATACCCTACACTCTATACCCTACACTCTACACCCTACACTCTATACCCTACACTCTATACCCTACACTCTATACCCTACACTCTACACTCTATACCTTACACTCTACACTCTATTCCCTACACTCTATACCCTACAATCTATACCTTACACTCTATACCCTACACTCTACACCCTACACTCTATACCCTACACTCTATACCATACACTCTATACCCTACACTCTACACTCTATACCTTACACTCTACACTCTATTCCCTACATTCTATACCCTACACTCTATACCCTACACTCTATACCCTACACTCTATACCCTACACTCTACACCCTACACTCTATACCATACACTCTATACCCTACACTCTATACCCTACACTCTACACCCAACACTCTATACCCTACACTCTATACCATACACTCTATACCCTACACTCTACACTCTATACCCTACACTCTATACCCTACACTCTACACTCTCTACCCTACACTCTATACCCTACAATCTATACCCTACACTCTATACCCTACACTATACACTCTATACCCTACACTCTACACTCTATACCCTACACTCTATACCCTACACTCTATACCCTACACTCTGTACCCTACACTCTATACCCTACACTCTACACTCTATACCGTACACTCTATACCCTACACTCTATACCCTACACTCTACACCCTACACTCTATACCCTACACTCTATACCCTACACTCTACACTCTATACCCTACACTCTACACTCTATACCCTACACTCTATACCCTACACTCTATACCCTACACTCTATACCCTACACTCTACACTCTATGCCCTACACTCTACACTCTATACCCTACACTCTACACTCTATACCCTACACTCTACACTCTATACCCTACACTCTATACCCTACACTCTATACCCTACACTCTACACTCTATACCTTACACTCTACACTCTATTCCCTACACTCTATGCCCTACACTCTATACCCTACACTCTATACCATACACTCTATACCCTACACTCTACACCCTACACTCTATACCCTACACTCTATACCCTACACTCTATACCCTACACTCTACACTCTATACCTTACACTCTACACTCTATTCCCTACACTCTATGCCCTACACTCTATACCCTACACTCTATACCCTACACTCTATACCCTAGACTCTACACTCTCTACCCTACACTCTCTACCCTACACTCTATACCCTACACTCTATACCCTACACTCTACACTCTATACCTTACACTCTACACTCTATTCCCTACACTCTATGCCCTACACTCTATACCCTACACTCTATACCCTACACTCTATACCCTAGACTCTACACTCTCTACCCTACACTCTCTACCCTACACTCTATACCCTACACTCTATACCCTACACTCTACACTCTATACCCTACACTCTACACTCTATACCCTACACTCTATACCCTACACTCTATACCCTACACTCTACACTCTATACCCTACACTCTATACCCTACACTCTATACCCTACACTCTACACTCTATACCCTACACTCTATACCCTACACTCTATGCCCTATACTCTATACCCTACACTCTATACCCTACACTCTACACTCTATACCCTACACTCTATACCCTACACTCTATACCCTACACTCTACACTCTATACCCTACACTCTATACCCTACACTCTACACTCTATGCCCTACACTCTACACTCTATACCCTACACTCTACACTCTATACCCTACACTCTACACTCTATACCCTACACTCTATACCCTGAACTCTATACCCTACACTCTACACTCTATACCCTACACTCTATACCCTACACTCTACACTCTGCACTCTATACCCTACACACTATACCCTACACTTTACACTCTATACCCTACACTCTATACCCTACACTCTATACCCTACACTCTATACCCTACACTCTATACCCTACACTCTACACTCTATACCCTACACTCTATAGCCTACACTCTACAATCTATACCCTACACTCTATACCCTACACTCTATACCCTACAGTCTATACCCTACACTCGATACCCTACACTCTACACTCTATACCTTACACTCTACACTCTATTCCCTACACTCTATACCCTACACTCTATACCCTACACTCTATACCCTACACTCTATACCCTACACTCTACACCCTACACTCTATACCCTACACTCTATACCATACACTCTATACCCTACACTCTACACTTTATACCCTACACTCTATACCCTACACTCTATACCCTACAGTCTATACCCTACACTCTATACCCTACACTCTACACTCTATACCTTCCACTCTACACTCTATTCCCTACACTCTATACCCTACACTCTATACCCTACACTCTATACCCTACACTCTATACCCTACACTCTACACCCTACACTCTATACCCTACACTCTATACCCTACACTCTATACCCTACACTCTACACTCTATACCTTACACTCTACACTCTATTCCCTACACTCTATACCCTACACTCTATACCCTACACTCTACACCCTACACTCTATACCCTACACTCTATACCATACACTCTATACCCTACACTCTACACTCTATACCTTACACTCTACACTCTATTCCCTACATTCTATACCCTACACTCTATACCCTACACTCTATACCCTACACTCTATACCCTACACTCTACACCCTACACTCTATACCATACACTCTATACCCTACACTCTATACCCTACACTCTACACCCTACACTCTATACCCTACACTCTATACCATACACTCTATACCCTACACTCTACACTCTATACCCTACACTCTATACCCTACACTCTACACTCTCTACCCTACACTCTATACCCTACAATCTAAACCCTACACTCTATACCCTACACTATACACTCTATACCCTACACTCTACACTCTATACCCTACACTCTATACCCTACACTCTATACCCTACACTCTGTACCCTACACTCTATACCCTACACTCTACACTCTATACCCTACACTCTATACCCTACACTCTATACCCTACACTCTACACCCTACACTCTATACCCTACACTCTATACCATACACTCTATACCCTACAATCTATACCCTACACTCTACACCCTACACTCTATACCCTACACTCTATACCATACACTCTATACCCTACACTCTACACTCTATACCCTACACTCTATACCCTACACTCTACACTCTCTACCCTACACTCTATACCCTACACTCTATACCCTACACTCTATACCCTACACTCTACACTCTATACCCTACACTCTACACTCTATAGAGTGTATGGTGTAGAGTGTATCGTATAGAGTGTAGGGTATAGAGTGTAGAGTGTATGGTATAGAGTGTAGGGTATAGAGTGTAGGGTATAGAGTGTATGTCATAGAGTGTAGGGTATAGAGTGTAGAGTGTAGGGTATAGAGTTTAGAGTGTAGGGTATAGAGTGTAGCGTATAGAGTGTAGGGTATAGAGTGTAGAGTGTAGGGTATAGAGTGTATGGTATAGAGTGTAGGGTATAGAGTGTAGGGTGTAGAGTGTAGGGTATAGACTGTAGGGTATAGAGTGTAGGGAATAGAGTGTAGCGTGTAAGGTATAGAGTGTAGAGTGTGGGGTATAGAGTGTAGGGTATAGACTGTAGGGTATAGAGTGTAGGGTATAGAGTGTAGGGTATAGATTGTAGAGTGTAGGCTATAGAGTGTAGGGTATAGAGTGTAGAGTGTAGGGATTAGAGTGTAGGGTATAGAGTGTAGGGTGTAGAGTGTAGGGTATAGAGTGTAGAGTGTAGGGTATAGAGTGTATGGTATAGAGTGTAGGGTATAGAGTGTAGGGTGTAGAGTGTAGGGTATAGAGTGTAGGGTATAGAGTGTAGGGTATAGAGTGTAGGGAATAGAGTGTAGAGTGTAAGGTATAGAGTGTAGAGTGTAGGGTATAGAGTGTAGGGTATAGACTGTAGGGTATAGAGTGTAGGGTATAGAGTGTAGGGTATAGATTGTAGAGTGTAGGCTATAGAGTGTAGGGTATAGAGTGTAGAGTGTAGGGTATAGAGTGTAGGGTATAGAGTGCAGGGTGTAGAGTGTAGGGTATAGAGTGTAGGGTATAGACTGTAGAGTGTAGGGTATAGAGTGTATGCTATAGAGTGTATGGTGTAGAGTGTATCGTATAGAGTGTAGGGTATAGAGTGTAGAGTGTATGGTATAGAGTGTAGGGTATAGAGTGTAGGGTATAGAGTGTATGTCATAGAGTGTAGGGTATAGAGTGTAGAGTGTAGGGTATAGAGTTTAGAGTGTAGGGTATAGAGTGTAGCGTATAGAGTGTAGGGTATAGAGTGTAGAGTGTAGGGTATAGAGTGTATGGTATAGAGTGTAGGGTATAGAGTGTAGGGTGTAGAGTGTAGGGTATAGAGTGTAGGGTATAGAGTATAGGGAATAGAGTGTAGAGTGTAAGGTATAGAGTGTAGAGTGTGGGGTATAGAGTGTAGGGTATAGACTGTAGGGTATAGAGTGTAGGGTATAGAGTGTAGGGTATAGATTGTAGAGTGTAGGCTATAGAGTGTAGGGTATAGAGTGTAGAGTGTAGGGTATAGAGTGTAGGGTATAGTGTGTAGTTTATAGAGTGTAGAGTGTAGGGTATAGTGTGTAGGGTGTAGAGTGCAGGGTGTAGAGTGTAGGGTATAGAGTGTAGGGTATAGAGTGTAGAGTGTAGGGTATAGAGTGTATGCTATAGAGTGTATGGTGTAGAGTGTATGGTATAGAGTGTAGGGTATAGAGTGTAGAGTGTATGATATAGAGTGTAGGGTATAGAGTGTAGGGTATAGAGTGTATGTTATAGAGTGTAGGGTATAGAGTGTAGGGTAGAGAGTGTAGAGTGTAGGGTAGAGAGTGTAGAGTGTAGGGTATAGAGTGTAGAGAGTAAGGATTAGAGTGTAGGGTATAGAGTGTAGGGTGTAGAGTGTAGGGTATAGAGTGTAGAGTGTAGGGTATAGAGTGTATGGTGAAGAGTGTAGGGTATAGAGTGTAGGGTAGAGAGTGTAGAATGTAGGGATTAGAGTGTAGGGTATAGAGTGTAGGGTATAGAGTGTAGGGTATAGTGTGTAGGGTATAGAGTGTAGAGTGTAGGGTATAGTGTGTAGGGTATAGAGTGCAGGGTGTAGAGTGTAGGGTATAGAGTGTAGGGTATAGAGTGTAGAGTGTAGGGTATAGAGTGTATGCTATAGAGTGTATGGTGTAGAGTGTATGGTATAGAGTGTAGGGTATAGAGTGTAGAGTGTATGGTATAGAGTGTAGGGTATAGAGTGTAGAGTGTAGGGTATAGAGTGTGTGGTATAGAGTGTAGGGTGTAGAGTGTATGGTATAGAGTGTATGGTATAGAGTGTAGAGTGTAGGGTATAGAGTGTAGGGTATAGAGTGTAGGGTATAGAGTGTAGGGCATCGAGTGTAGGGTATAGAGTGTAGGGTATAGAGTGTAGAGTGTAGGGTATAGAGTGTAGAGTGTAGGGTGTAGAGTGTAGAGTGTAGGGTATAGAGTGTAGGGCATAGAGTGTAGGGTGTAGAGTGTAGGGTATAGAGTGTAGAGTGTAGGGTATAGAGTGTATGGTAGAGAGTGTAGGGTATAGAGTGTAGGGTTTAGAGTGTAGGGTATAGAGTGTAGGGTATAGATTGTAGAGTGTAGGCTATAGAGTGTGGGGTATAGAGTGTAGAGTGTAGGGTATAGAGTGTAGGGTATAGAGTGTAGGGTATAGAGTGTAGGGTATAGAGTGTAGAGTGTAGGGTATAGTGTGTAGGGTATAGAGTGCAGGGTGTAGAGTGTAGGGTATAGAGTGTAGGGTATAGAGTGTTAGGGTATAAAGTGTAGAGTGTAGGGTATAGAGTGTATAGTGTAGGGTATAGAGTGTAGGGTATAGAGTGTAGGGTATAGAGTGTATGTTATAGAGTGTAGGGTATAGAGTGTAGGGTAGAGAGTGTAGAGTGTAGGGTATAGAGTGTAGGGTATAGAGTGTAGGGTGTAGAGTGTAGGGTATAGAGTGTAGGGTATAGAGTGTAGGGTATAGAGTGTAGGGTATAGAGTGTAGGGAATAGAGTGTAGAGTGTAAGGTATAGAGTGTAGAGTGTAGGGTATAGAGTGTAGGGTATAGAGTGTAGAGTGTAGGGATTAGAGTGTAGGGTATAGAGTGTAGGGTGTAGAGTGTACGGTATAGAGTGTAGAGTGTAGGGTATAGAGTGTATGGTATAGAGTGTAGGGTATAGAGTGTAGGGTGTAGAGTGTAGGGTATAGAGTGTAGGGTATAGAGTGTAGGGTATAGAGTGTAAGGTATAGAGTGTAGGGAATAGAGTGTAGAGTGTAAGGTATAGAGTGTAGAGTGTAGGGTATAGAGTGTAGGGTATAGACTGTAGGGTATAGAGTGTAGGGTATAGAGTGTAGGGTATAGATTGTAGAGTGTAGGCTATAGAGTGTAGGGAATAGAGTGTAGAGTGTAGGGTATAGAGTGTAGGGTATAGAGTGTAGGGTATAGAGTGTAGGGTATAGGGTGTAGAGTGTAGGGTATAGTGTGTAGGGTGAAGAGTGTAGGGTATAGAGTGTAGGGTATAGAGTGTAGGGTATAGAGTGTAGGGTATAGAGTGTAGGGTATAGAGTGTAGAGTGTAAGATATAGAGTGTAGAGTGTAGGGTATAGAGTGTAGGGTATAGAGTGTAGAGTGTAGGGATTAGAGTGTAGGGTATAGAGTGTAGGGTTTAGAGTGTAGGGTATAGAGTGTAGAGTGTAGGGTATAGAGTGTATGGTATAGAGTTTAGGGTATAGAGTGTAGGGTGTAGAGTGTAGGGTATAGAGTGTAGGGTATTGAGTGTAGGGTATAGAGTGTAGGGAATAGAGTGTAGGGAGTAGAGTGTAAGGTATAGAGTGTAGAGTGTAGGGTATAGAGTCTAGGGTATAGACTGTAGGGTATAGAGTGTAGGGTATAGAGTGTAGGGTATAGATTGTAGAGTGTAGGCTATAGAGTGTAGGGTATAGAGTGTAGAGTGTAGGGTATAGAGTGTAGGGTATAGAGTGCAGGGTGTAGAGTGTAGGGTATAGAGTGTAGGGTATAGAGTGTAGGGTATAAAGTGTAGAGTGTAGGGTATAGAGTGTATAGTGTAGGGTATAGAGTGTAGGGTATAGAGTGTAGGGTATAGAGTGTATGTTATAGAGTGTAGGGTATAGAGTGTATGGTAGAGAGTGTAGAGTGTAGGGTATAGAGTGTAGGGTATAGAGTGTAGGGTGTAGAGTGTAGGGTATAGAGTGTAGAGTGTAGGGTATATAGTGTATGGTATAGAGTGTAGGGTATAGAGTGTAGGGTGTAGAGTGTAGGGTATAGAGTGTAGGGTATAGAGTGTAGGGTATAGAGTGTAGGGAATAGAGTGTAGAGTGTAAGTTATAGAGTGTAGAGTGTAGGGTATAGAGTGTAGGGTATAGACTGTAGGGTATAGAGTGTAGGGTATAGAGTGTAGGGTATAGATTGTAGAGTGTAGGCTATAGAGTGTAGGGTATAGAGTGTAGGGTATAGAGTGTAGAGTGTAGGGTATAGTGTGTAGGGTGTAGAGTGTAGAGTATAGAGTGTAGGGTATAGAGTGTAGGGTATAGAGTGTAGGGTATAGAGTGTAGGGAATAGAGTGTAGAGTGTAAGGTATAGAGTGTAGGGTATAGAGTGTAGGGTATAGAGTGTAGAGTGTAGGGATACACTCTATACCATACACTCTATAACATACACTCTATACCCTACACTCTATACCCTACACTCTATACCTTACACTCTACACTCTATACCCTACACTCTATACCATACACTCTACACCATACACTCTATAGCGTACACTCTATACCCTACACTCTACACTCTATACACTACACTCTATACCCTACACTCTACACCCTGCACTCTATACCCTACACACTATACCCTACACTCTACACTCTATACCCTACACTCTATACCCTACACTCTATACCCTACACTCTACACTCTATACCCTACACTCTATAGCCTACACTCTACAATCTATACCCTACACTCTATACCCTACACTCTATACCCTACAGTCTATACCCTACACTCTATACCCTACACTCTACACTCTATACCTTACACTCTACACTCTATTCCCTACACTCTATACCCTACACTCTATACCCTACACTCTGTACCCTACACTCTATACCCTACACTCTACACCCTACACTCTATACCCTACACTCTATACCATACACTCTATACCCTACACTCTACACTCTATACCCTACACTCTACACCCTACACTCTATACCCTACACTCTAATCCCTACACTCTACACTCTATACCCTACACTCTATACCCTACACTCTACACTCTATACCTTACACTCTACACTCTATTCCCTACACTCCATACCCTACACTCTATACCCTACAATCTATACCCTGCAATCTATACCCTACACTCTACATCCTACACTCTATACCATACACTCTATACCCTACACTCTACACTCTATACCCTACACTCTATACCCTACACTCTAATCCCTACACTCTACACTCTATACCCTACACTCTACACTCTCTACCCTACACTCTACACTCTCTACCCTACACTCTATACCCTACACTCTATAACATACACTCTATACCCTACACTCTATACCCTACACTCTATACCATACACTCTACACTCTATACCCTACACTCTATACCATACACTCTACACCATACACTGTATAGCATACACTCTATACCCTACACTCTACACTTTATACCCTACACTCTATACCCTACACTCTACACCCTGCACTCTACACCCTACACACTATACCCTACACTCTACACTCTATACCCTACACACTATACCCTACACTCTATACCCTACACTCTATACCCTACACTCTACACTCTATACCCTACACTCTATAGCCTACACTCTACAATCTATACCCTACACTCTATACCCTACACTCTATACCCTACAGTCTATACCCTACACTCTATACCCCACACTCTACACTCTATACCTTACACTCTACACTCTATTCCCTACACTCTATACCCTACACTCTATACCCTACACTCTACAACCTACACTCTATACCCTACACTCTATACCATACACTCTATACCCTACACTCTACACTCTATACCCTACACTCTATAACGTACACTCTATACCCTACACTCTAAACTCTATACCCTACACTCTACACTCTATACCCTACACTCTATGACATACACTCTATACCCTACACTCTATACTCTACACTCTATACCATACACTCTACACTCTACACCCTACACTCTATACGATACACTCTACACCATACACTCTATAGCATACACTCTATACCCTACACTCTACAGTCTATACCCTACACTCTATACCCTACACTCTACACCCTGCACTCTATACCCTACACTCTATACCCTACACTCTACACTCTATACCTTACACTCTATAGCCTACACTCTACAATCTATACCCTACACTCTATACCCTACACTCTATACCCTACAGTCTATACCCTACACTCTATACCCTACACTCTACACTCTATACCTTACACTCTACACTCTATTCCCTACACTCTATACCCTACACTCTATACCCTACACTCTATACCCTACACTCTATACCCTACACTCTACACCCTACACTCTATACCCTACACTCTATACCCTACACTCTACACTCTACACTCTATACCCTACACTCTACACCCTACACTCTATACCCTACACTCTAATCCCTACACTCTACACTCTATACCCTACACTCTATACCCTACACTCTATACCTTACACTCTACACTCTATTCCCTACACTCTATACCCTACACTCTATACCCTACACTCTATACCCTACACTCTACACCCTACACACTATACCCTACACTCTACACTCTATACCCTACACTCTATACCCTACACTCTATACCCTACACTCTATACCCTACACTCTACACTCTATACCCTACACTCTATAGCCTACACTCTACAATCTATACCCTACACTCAATACCCTACACTCTATACCCTACAGTGTATACCCTACACTCTATACCCTACACTCTACACTCTATACCTTACACTCTACACTCTATTCCCTACACTCTATACCCTACACTCTATACCCTACACTCTATACCCTACACTCTACAACCTACACTCTATACCCTACACTTTATACCCTACACTCTACACCCTACACACTATACCCTACACTCTACACTCTATACCCTACACTCTATACCCTACACTCTATACCCTACACTCTATACCCTACACTCTACACCCTACACTCTATAGCCTACACTCTACAATCTATACCCTACACTCTATACCCTACACTCTATACCCTACAGTCTATACCCTACACTCTATACCCTACACTCTACACCTTATACCTTACACTCTACACTCTATTCCCTACACTCTATACCCTACACTCTATACCCTACACTCTATACCCTACACTCTATACCCTACACTCTAAAACCTACACTCTATACCCTACACTCTATACCATACACTCTATACCCTACACTCTACACTCTATACCCTACACTCTACACCCTACACTCTATACCCTACACTCTATACCCTACACTCTACACTCTATACCTTACACTCTACACTCTATTCCCTACACTCTATACCCTACACTCTATACCCTACACTCTATACCCTACACTCTATACCCTACACTCTACACCCTACACTCTATACCCTACACTCTATACCATACACTCTATACCCTACACTCTACACTCTATACCCTACACTCTACACCCTACACTCTATACCCTACACTCTAATCCCTACACTCTACACTCTATACCCTACACTCTATACCCTACACTCTATACCTTACACTCTACACTCTATTCCCTACACTCTATACCCTACACTCTATACCCTACACTCTATACCCTACACTCTATACTCTACACTCTACACCCTACACACTATACCCTACACTCTACACTCTATACCCTACACTCTATACCCTACACTCTATACCCTACACTCTATAGCCTACACTCTACAATCTATACCCTACACTCCATACCCTACACTCTATACCCTACAGTCTATACCCTACACTCTATACCCTACACTCTACACTCTATACCTTACACTCTACACTCTATTCCCTACACTCTATACCCTACACTCTATACCCTACACTCTATACCCTACACTCTATACCCAACACTCTACAACCTACACTCTATACCCTACACTCTATACCATACACTCTATACCCTACACTCTACACTCTATTCCCTACACTCTACACCCTACACTCTATACCCTACACTCTAATCCCTACACTCTACACTCTATACCCTACACTCTACACTCTATACCTTACACTCTACACTCTATTCCCTACACTCTATACCCTACACTCTATACCCTACACTCTATACCCTACACTCTACACCCTACACTCTATACCCTACACTCTATACCATACACTATATACCCTACACTCTACACTCTATACCCTACACTCTACACCCTACACTCTATACCCTACACTCTATACCCTACACTCTACACTCTCTACCCTACACTCTCTACCCTACACTCTATAACATACACTCTATACCCTACACTCTATACCCTACACTCTATACCCTACACTATACACTCTATACCCTACACTCTACACTTTATACCCTACACTCTATACCCTACACTCTATACCATACACTATATACCCTACACTCTACACTCTATACCCTACACTCTACACCCTACACTCTATACCCTACACTCTATACCCTACACTCTACACTCTCTACCCTACACTCTATAACCTACACTCTATAACATACACTCTATACCCTACACTCTATACCCTACACTCTATACCCTACACTATACACTCTATACCCTACACTCTACACTTTATACCCTACACTCTATACCCTACACTCTATACCCTACACTCTACACCCTGCACTCTATACCCTACACTCTATACCCTACACTCTACACTCTATACCCTACACTCTATAGCCTACACTCTACAATCTATACCCTACACTCTATACCCTACACTCTATACCCTACAGTCTATACCCTACACTCTATACCCTACACTCTACACTCTATACCTTACACTCTACTCCCTACACTCTATACCCTACACTCTATACCCTACACTCTATACCCTACACTCTATACCCTACACTCTACACCCTACACTCTATACCCTACACTCTATACCATACACTCTATACCCTACACTCTACACTCTATACCCTACACTCTAAACCCTACACTCTATACCCTACACTCTAATCCCTACACTCTACACTCTATACCCTACACTCTATACCCTACACTCTACACTCTATATCTTACACTCTACACTCAATTCCCTACACTCTATACCCTACACTCTATACCCTACACTCTATACCCTACACTCTATACCCTACACTCTACACCCTACACACTATACCCTACACTCTACACTCTATACCCTACACTCTATACCCTACACTTTATACCCTACACTCTATACCCTACACTCTACACTCTATACCCTACACTCTATAGCCTACACTCTACAATCTATACCCTACACTCTATACCCTACACTCTATACCCTACAGTCTATACCCTACACTCTATACCCTACACTCTACACTCTATACCTTGCACTCTACACTCTATTCCCTACACTCTATACCTTACACTCTATACCCTACACTCTATACCCTACACTCTATACCCTACACTCTACACCCTACACTCTATACCCTACACTCTATACCATACACTCTATACCCTACACTCTACACTCTATACCGTACACTCTACACCCTACACTTTATACCCTACACTCTAATCCCTACACTCTACACTCTATACCCTACACTCTATACCCTACACTCTACACTCTATACCTTACACTCTACACTCTATTCCCTACACTCTATACCCTACACTCTATACCCTACACTCTATACCCTACACTCTAATCCCTACACTCTACACTCTATACCCTACACTCTATACCCTACACTCTACACTCTATACCTTACACTCTACACTCTATTCCCTACACTCTATACCCTACACTCTATACCCTACACTCTATACCCTACACTCTATACCCTACACTCTACACCCTACACTCTATACCCTACACTCTATACCCTACACTCTACACTCTCTACCCTACACTCTATACCCTACACTCTAATCCCTACACTCTACACTCTACACCCTACACTCTATACCCTACACTCTATACCATACACTCTATACCCTACACTCTACACTCTATACCGTACACTCTACACCCTACACTCTATACCCTACACTCTAATCCCTACACTCTACACTCTATACCCTACACTCTATACCCTACACTCTACACTCTATACCTTACACTCTACACTCTATTCCCTACACTCTATACCCTACACTCTATACCCTACACTCTATACCCTACACTCTATACCCTACACTCTACACCCTACACTCTATACCCTACACTCTATACCCTACACTCTACACTCTCTACCCTACACTCTATACCCTACACTCTACACCCTACACTCTATACCCTACACTCTATACCATACACTCTATACCCTACACTCTACACTCTATACCCTACACTCTAAACCCTACACTCTATACCCTACACTCTAATCCCTACACTCTACACTCTATACCCTACACTCTATACCCTACACTCTACACTCTATATCTTACACTCTACACTCTATTCCCTACACTCTATACCCTACACTCTATACCCTACACTCTATACCCTACACTCTATACCCTACACTCTACACCCTACACACTATACCCTACACTCTACACTCTATACCCTACACTCTATACCCTACACTCTATACCCTACACTCTATACCCTACACTCTATACCCTACACTCTACACTCTATACCCTACACTCTATAGCCTACACTCTACAATCTATACCCTACACTCTATACCCTACACTCTATACCCTACAGTCTATACCCTACACTCTATACCATACACTCTACACTCTATACCTTACACTCTACACTCTATTCCCTACACTCTATACCTTACACTCTATACCCTACACTCTATACCCTACACTCTAATCCCTACACTCTACACTCTATACCCTACACTCTATATCTTACACTCTACACTCTATTCCCTACACTCTATACCCTACACTCTATACCCTACACTCTATACCCTACACTCTATACCCTACACTCTACACCCTACACACTATACCCTACACTCTACACTCTATACCCTACACTCTATACCCTACACTCTATACCCTACACTCTATACCCTACACTCTACACTCTATACCCTACACTCTATAGCCTACACTCTACAATCTATACCCTACACTCTATACCCTACACTCTATACCCTACAGTCTATACCCTACACTCTATACCATACACTCTACACTCTATACCTTACACTCTACACTCTATTCCCTACACTCTATACCTTACACTCTATACCCTACACTCTATACCCTACACTCTATACCCTACACTCTACACCCTACACTCTATACCCTACACTCTATACCATACACTCTATACCCTACACTCTACACTCTATACCGTACACTCTACACCCTACACTCTATACCCTACACTCTAATCCCTACACTCTACACTCTATACCCTACACTCTATACCCTACACTCTACACTCTACACCTTACACTCTTCACTCTATTCCCTACACTCTATACCCTACACTCTATACCCTACACTCTAATCCCTACACTCTACACTCTATACCCTACACTCTATACCCTACACTCTACACTCTATACCCTACACTCTACACCCTACACTCTATACCCTACACTCTAATCCCTACACTTTACACTCTATACCCTACACTCTATACCCTACACTCTATACCTTACACTCTACACTCTATTCCCTACACTCTATACCCTACACTCTATACCCTACACTCTATACCCTACACTCTACACCCTACACACTATACCCTACACTCTACACTCTATACCCTACACTCTATACCCTACACTCTATACCCTACACTCTATACCCTACACTCTACACTCTATACCCTACACTCTATAGCCTACACTCTACAATCTATACCCTACACTCAATACCCTACACTCTATACCCTACAGTCTATACCCTACACTCTATACCCTACACTCTACACTCTATACCTTACACTCTACACTCTATTCCCTACACTCTATACCCTACACTCTATACCCTACACTCTATACCCTACACTCTACAACCTACACTCTATACCCTACACTTTATACCCTACACTCTACACCCTACACACTATACCCTACACTCTACACTCTATACCCTACACTCTATACCCTACACTCTATACCCTACACTCTATACCCTACACTCTACACCCTACACTCTATAGCCTACACTCTACAATCTATACCCTACACTCTATACCCTACACTCTATACCCTACAGTCTATACCCTACACTCTATACCCTACACTCTACACCTTATACCTTACACTCTACACTCTATTCCCTACACTCTATACCCTACACTCTATACCCTACACTCTATACCCTACACTCTATACCCTACACTCTAAAACCTACACTCTATACCCTACACTCTATACCATACACTCTATACCCTACACTCTACACTCTATACCCTACACTCTATACCCTACAGTCTATACCCTACACTCTATACCCTACACTCTACACTCTATACCTTACACTCTACACTCTATTCCCTACACTCTATACCCTACACTCTATACCCTACACTCTATACCCTACACTCTATACCCTACACTCTACACCCTACACTCTATACCCTACACTCTATACCATACACTCTATACCCTACACTCTACACTCTATACCCTACACTCTACACCCTACACTCTATACCCTACACTCTAATCCCTACACTCTACACTCTATACCCTACACTCTATACCCTACACTCTATACCTTACACTCTACACTCTATTCCCTACACTCTATACCCTACACTCTATACCCTACACTCTATACCTACACTCTATACTCTACACTCTACACCCTACACACTATACCCTACACTCTACACTCTATACCCTACACTCTATACCCTACACTCTATACCCTACACTCTATAGCCTACACTCTACAATCTATACCCTACACTCCATACCCTACACTCTATACCCTACAGTCTATACCCTACACTCTATACCCTACACTCTACACTCTATACCTTACACTCTACACTCTATTCCCTACACTCTATACCCTACACTCTATACCCTACACTCTATACCCTACACTCTATACCCAACACTCTACAACCTACACTCTATACCCTACACTCTATACCATACACTCTATACCCTACACTCTACACTCTATTCCCTACACTCTACACCCTACACTCTATACCCTACACTCTAATCCCTACACTCTACACTCTATACCCTACACTCTACACTCTATACCTTACACTCTACACTCTATTCCCTACACTCTATACCCTACACTCTATACCCTACACTCTATACCCTACACTCTACACCCTACACTCTATACCCTACACTCTATACCATACACTATATACCCTACACTCTACACTCTATACCCTACACTCTACACCCTACACTCTATACCCTACACTCTATACCCTACACTCTACACTCTCTACCCTACACTCTCTACCCTACACTCTATAACATACACTCTATACCCTACACTCTATACCCTACACTCTATACCCTACACTATACACTCTATACCCTACACTCTACACTTTATACCCTACACTCTATACCCTACACTCTATACCATACACTATATACCCTACACTCTACACTCTATACCCTACACTCTACACCCTACAATCTATACCCTACACTCTATACCCTACACTCTACACTCTCTACCCTACACTCTATAACCTACACTCTATAACATACACTCTATACCCTACACTCTATACCCTACACTCTATACCCTACACTATACACTCTATACCCTACACTCTACACTTTATACCCTACACTCTATACCCTACACTCTATACCCTACACTCTACACCCTGCACTCTATACCCTACACTCTATACCCTACACTCTACACTCTATACCCTACACTCTATAGCCTACACTCTACAATCTATACCCTACACTCTATACCCTACACTCTATACCCTACAGTCTATACCCTACACTCTATACCCTACACTCTACACTCTATACCTTACACTCTACTCCCTACACTCTATACCCTACACTCTATACCCTACACTCTATACCCTACACTCTATACCCTACACTCTACACCCTACACTCTATACCCTACACTCTATACCATACACTCTATACCCTACACTCTACACTCTATACCCTACACTCTAAACCCTACACTCTATACCCTACACTCTAATCCCTACACTCTACACTCTATACCCTACACTCTATACCCTACACTCTACACTCTATATCTTACACTCTACACTCAATTCCCTACACTCTATACCCTACACTCTATACCCTACACTCTATACCCTACACTCTATACCCTACACTCTACACCCTACACACTATACCCTACACTCTACACTCTATACCCTACACTCTATACCCTACACTTTATACCCTACACTCTATACCCTACACTCTACACTCTATACCCTACACTCTATAGCCTACACTCTACAATCTATACCCTACACTCTATACCCTACACTCTATACCCTACAGTCTATACCCTACACTCTATACCCTACACTCTACACTCTATACCTTGCACTCTACACTCTATTCCCTACACTCTATACCTTACACTCTATACCCTACACTCTATACCCTACACTCTATACCCTACACTCTACACCCTACACTCTATACCCTACACTCTATACCATACACTCTATACCCTACACTCTACACTCTATACCGTACACTCTACACCCTACACTTTATACCATACACTCTAATCCCTACACTCTACACTCTATACCCTACACTCTATACCCTACACTCTACACTCTATACCTTACACTCTACACTCTATTCCCTACACTCTATACCCTACACTCTATACCCTACACTCTATACCCTACACTCTAATCCGTACACTCTACACTCTATACCCTACACTCTATACCCTACACTCTACACTCTATACCTTACACTCTACACTCTATTCCCTACACTCTATACCCTACACTCTATACCCTACACTCTATACCCTACACTCTACACCCTACACTCTATACCCTACACTCTATACCCTACACTCTACACTCTCTACCCTACACTCTATACCCTACACTCTAATCCCTACACTCTACACTCTACACCCTACACTCTATACCCTACACTCTATACCATACACTCTATACCCTACACTCTACACTCTATACCGTACACTCTACACCCTACACTCTATACCCTACACTCTAATCCCTACACTCTACACTCTATACCCTACACTCTATACCCTACACTCTACACTCTATACCTTACACTCTACACTCTATTCCCTACACTCTATACCCTACACTCTATACCCTACACTCTATACCCTACACTCTACACCCTACACTCTATACCCTACACTCTATACCCTACACTCTACACTCTCTACCCTACACTCTATACCCTACACTCTACACCCTACACTCTATACCCTACACTCTATACCATACACTCTATACCCTACACTCTACACTCTATACCCTACACTCTAAACCCTACACTCTATACCCTACACTCTAATCCCTACACTCTACACTCTATACCCTACACTCTATACCCTACACTCTACACTCTATATCTTACACTCTACACTCTATTCCCTACACTCTATACCCTACACTCTATACCCTACACTCTATACCCTACACTCTATACCCTACACTCTACACCCTACACACTATACCCTACACTCTACACTCTATACCCTACACTCTATACCCTACACTCTATACCCTACACTCTATACCCTACACTCTACACTCTATACCCTACACTCTATAGCCTACACTCTACAATCTATACCCTACACTCTATACCCTACACTCTATACCCTACAGTCTATACCCTACACTCTATACCCTACACTCTACACTCTATACCTTACACTCTACACTCTATTCCCTACACTCTATACCTTACACTCTATACCCTACACTCTATACCCTACACTCTATACCCTACACTCTACACCCTACACTCTATACCCTACACTCTACACTCTATACCGTACACTCTACACCCTACACTCTATACCCTACACTCTAATCCCTACACTCTACACTCTATACCCTACACTCTATACCCTACACTCTACACTCTATACCTTACACTCTACACTCTATTCCCTACACTCTATACCCTACACTCTATACCCTACACTCAAATCCCTACACTCTACACTCTATACCCTACACTCTATACCCTACACTCTACACTCTATACCTTACACTCTACACTCTATTCCCTACACTCTATACCCTACACTCTATACCCTACACTCTATACCCTACACTCTATACCCTACACTCTACACTCTATACCCTACACTCTATAGCCTACACTCTACAATCTATACCCTACACTCTATACCCTACACTCTATACCCTACAGTCTATACCCTACACTCTATACCCTACACTCTACACTCTATACCTTACACTCTACACTCTATTCCCTACACTCTATACCTTACACTCTATACCCTACACTCTATACCCTACACTCTATACCCTACACTCTACACCCTACACTCTATACCCTACACTCTATACCATACACTCTATACCCTACACTCTACACTCTATACCGTACACTCTACACCCTACACTCTATACCCTACACTCTAATCCCTACACTCTACACTCTATACCCTACACTCTATACCCTACACTCTACACTCTATACCTTACACTCTACACTCTATTCCCTACACTCTATACCCTACACTCTATACCCTACACTCTAATCCCTACACTCTACACTCTATACCCTACACTCTATACCCTACACTCTACACTCTATACCTTACACTCTACACTCTATTCCCTACACTCTATACCCTACACTCTATACCCTACACTCTATACCCTACACTCTATACCCTACACTCTACACCCTACACTCTATACCCTACACTCTATACCCTACACTCTACACTCTCTACCCTACACTCTATACCCTACACTCTAATCCCTACACTCTACACTCTACACCCTACACTCTATACCATACACTCTATAACATACACTCTATACCCTACACTCTACACTCTATACCGTACACTCTACACCCTACACTCTATACCCTACACTCTAATCCCTACACTCTACACTCTATACCCTACACTCTATACCCTACACTCTACACTCTATACCTTACACTCTACACTCTATTCCCTACACTCTATACCCTACACGCTATACCCTACACTCTATACCCTACACTCTATACCCTACACTCTACACCCTACACTCTATACCCTACACTCTATACCCTACACTCTACACTCTCTACCCTACACTCTATACCCTACACTCTACACCCTACACTCTATACCCTACACTCTACACCCTGCACTCAATACCCTACACTCTATACCCTACACTCTACACTCTATACCCTACACTCTATAGCCTACACTCTACAATCTATACCCTACACTCTATACCCTACACTCTATACCCTACAGTCTATACCCTACACTCTATACCCTACACTCTACACTCTATACCTTACACTCTACACTCTATTCCCTACACTCTATACCCTACACTCTATAACCTACACTCTATACCCTACACTCTATACCCTACACTCTACACCCTACACTCTATACCCTACACTCTATACCCTACACTCTACACTCTATACCCTACACTCTACACCCTACACTCTATACCCTACACTCTAATCCCTACACTCTACACTCTATACCCTACACTCTATACCCTACACTCTATACCTTACACTCTACACTCTATTCCCTACACTCTATACCCTACACTCTATACCCTACACTCTATACCCTACACTCTATACCCTACACTCTACACCCTACACACTATACCCTACACTCTACACTCTATACCCTACACTCTATACCCTACACTCTATACCCTACACTCTATACCCTACACTCTACACTCTATACCCTACACTCTATAGCCTACACTCTACAATCTATACCCTACACTCTATACCCTACACTCTATACCCTACAGTCTATACCCTACACTCTATACCCTACACTCTACACTCTATACCTTACACTCTATTCCCTACACTCTATACCCTACACTCTATACCCTACACTCTACAACCTACACTCTATACCCTACACTCTATACCCTACACTCTACACCCTACACACTATACCCTACACTCTACACTCTATACCCTACACTCTATACCCTACACTCTATACCCTACACTCTATACCCTACACTCTACACTCTATAACCTACACTCTATAGCCTACACTCTACAATCTATACCCTACACTCTATACCCTACAGTCTATACCCTACACTCTATACCCTACACTCTACACTCTATACCTTACACTCTACACTCTATTCCCTACACTCTATACCCTACACTCTATACCCTACACTCTATACCCTACACTCTATACCCTACACTCTAAAACCTACACTCTATACCCTACAATCTATACCATACACTCTATACCCTACACTCTACACTCTATACCCTACACTCTACACCCTACACTCTATACCCTACACTCTATACCCTACACTCTACACTCTATACCTTACACTCTACACTCTATTCCCTACACTCTATACCCTACACTCTATACCCTACACTCTATACCCTACACTCTACACCCTACACTCTATACCCTACACTCTATACCATACACTCTATACCCTACACTCTACACTCTATACCCTACACTCTATAGCCTACACTCTACAATCTATACCCTACACTCTATACCCTACACTCTATACCCTACAGTCTATACCCTACACTCTATACCCTACACTCTACACTCTATACCTTACACTCTACTCCCTACACTCTATACCCTACACTCTATACCCTACACTCTATACCCTACACTCTATACCCTACACTCTACACCCTACACTCTATACCCTACACTCTATACCATACACTCTATACCCTACACTCTACACTCTATACCCTACACTCTAAACCCTACACTCTATACCCTACACTCTAATCCCTACACTCTACACTCTATACCCTACACTCTATACCCTACACTCTACACTCTATATCTTACACTCTACACTCAATTCCCTACACTCTATACCCTACACTCTATACCCTACACTCTATACCCTACACTCTATACCCTACACTCTATACCCTACACTCTACACCCTACACACTATACCCTACACTCTACACTCTATACCCTACACTCTATACCCTACACTTTATACCCTACACTCTATACCCTACACTCTACACTCTATACCCTACACTCTATAGCCTACACTCTACAATCTATACCCTACACTCTATACCCTACACTCTATACCCTACAGTCTATACCCTACACTCTATACCCTACACTCTACACTCTATACCTTGCACTCTACACTCTATTCCCTACACTCTATACCTTACACTCTATACCCTACACTCTATACCCTACACTCTATACCCTACACTCTACACCCTACACTCTATACCCTACACTCTATACCATACACTCTATACCCTACACTCTACACTCTATACCGTACACTCTACACCCTACACTTTATACCCTACACTCTAATCCCTACACTCTACACTCTATACCCTACACTCTATACCCTACACTCTACACTCTATACCTTACACTCTACACTCTATTCCCTACACTCTATACCCTACACTCTATACCCTACACTCTATACCCTACACTCTAATCCCTACACTCTACACTCTATACCCTACACTCTATACCCTACACTCTACACTCTATACCTTACACTCTACACTCTATTCCCTACACTCTATACCCTACACTCTATACCCTACACTCTATACCCTACACTCTATACCCTACACTCTACACCCTACACTCTATACCCTACACTCTATACCCTACACTCTACACTCTCTACCCTACACTCTATACCCTACACTCTAATCCCTACACTCTACACTCTACACCCTACACTCTATACCCTACACTCTATACCATACACTCTATACCCTACACTCTACACTCTATACCGTACACTCTACACCCTACACTCTATACCCTACACTCTAATCCCTACACTCTACACTCTATACCCTACACTCTATACCCTACACTCTACACTCTATACCTTACACTCTACACTCTATTCCCTACACTCTATACCCTACACTCTATACCCTACACTCTATACCCTACACTCTATACCCTACACTCTACACCCTACACTCTATACCCTACACTCTATACCCTACACTCTACACTCTCTACCCTACACTCTATACCCTACACTCTACACCCTACACTCTATACCCTACACTCTATACCATACACTCTATACCCTACACTCTACACTCTATACCCTACACTCTAAACCCTACACTCTATACCCTACACTCTAATCCCTACACTCTACACTCTATACCCTACACTCTATACCCTACACTCTACACTCTATATCTTACACTCTACACTCTATTCCCTACACTCTATACCCTACACTCTATACCCTACACTCTATACCCTACACTCTATACCCTACACTCTACACCCTACACACTATACCCTACACTCTACACTCTATACCCTACACTCTATACCCTACACTCTATACCCTACACTCTATACCCTACACTCTACACTCTATACCCTACACTCTATAGCCTACACTCTACAATCTATACCCTACACTCTATACCCTACACTCTATACCCTACAGTCTATACCCTACACTCTATACCATACACTCTACACTCTATACCTTACACTCTACACTCTATTCCCTACACTCTATACCTTACACTCTATACCCTACACTCTATACCCTACACTCTAATCCCTACACTCTACACTCTATACCCTACACTCTATATCTTACACTCTACACTCTATTCCCTACACTCTATACCCTACACTCTATACCCTACACTCTATACCCTACACTCTATACCCTACACTCTACACCCTACACACTATACCCTACACTCTACACTCTATACCCTACACTCTATACCCTACACTCTATACCCTACACTCTATACCCTACACTCTACACTCTATACCCTACACTCTATAGCCTACACTCTACAATCTATACCCTACACTCTATACCCTACACTCTATACCCTACAGTCTATACCCTACACTCTATACCATACACTCTACACTCTATACCTTACACTCTACACTCTATTCCCTACACTCTATACCTTACACTCTATACCCTACACTCTATACCCTACACTCTATACCCTACACTCTACACCCTACACTCTATACCCTACACTCTATACCATACACTCTATACCCTACACTCTACACTCTATACCGTACACTCTACACCCTACACTCTATACCCTACACTCTAATCCCTACACTCTACACTCTATACCCTACACTCTATACCCTACACTCTACACTCTATACCTTACACTCTACACTCTATTCCCTACACTCTATACCCTACACTCTATACCCTACACTCTAATCCCTACACTCTACACTCTATACCCTACACTCTATACCCTACACTCTACACTCTATACCCTACACTCTACACCCTACACTCTATACCCTACACTCTAATCCCTACACTCTACACTCTATACCCTACACTCTATACCCTACACTCTATACCTTACACTCTACACTCTATTCCCTACACTCTATACCCTACACTCTATACCTACACTCTATACCTACACTCTAGCACCCTACACACTATACCCTACACTCTACACTCTATACCCTACACTCTATACCCTACACTCTATACCCTACACTCTATACCCTACACTCTACACTCTATACCCTACACTCTATAGCCTACACTCTACAATCTATACCCTACACTCAATACCCTACACTCTATACCCTACAGTCTATACCCTACACTCTATACCCTACACTCTACACTCTATACCTTACACTCTACACTCTATTCCCTACACTCTATACCCTACACTCTATACCCTACACTCTATACCCTACACTCTACAACCTACACTCTATACCCTACACTTTATACCCTACACTCTACACCCTACACACTATACCCTACACTCTACACTCTATACCCTACACTCTATACCCTACACTCTATACCCTACACTCTATACCCTACACTCTACACCCTACACTCTATAGCCTACACTCTACAATCTATACCCTACACTCTATACCCTACACTCTATACCCTACAGTCTATACCCTACACTCTATACCCTACACTCTACACCTTATACCTTACACTCTACACTCTATTCCCTACACTCTATACCCTACACTCTATACCCTACACTCTATACCCTACACTCTATACCCTACACTCTAAAACCTACACTCTATACCCTACACTCTATACCATACACTCTATACCCTACACTCTACACTCTATACCCTACACTCTATACCCTACAGTTCTATACCCTACACTCTATACCCTACACTCTACACTCTATACCTTACACTCTACACTCTATTCCCTACACTCTATACCCTACACTCTATACCCTACACTCTATACCCTACACTCTATACCCTACACTCTACACCCTACACTCTATACCCTACACTCTATACCATACACTCTATACCCTACACTCTACACTCTATACCCTACACTCTACACCCTACACTCTATACCCTACACTCTAATCCCTACACTCTACACTCTATACCCTACACTCTATACCCTACACTCTATACCTTACACTCTACACTCTATTCCCTACACTCTATACCCTACACTCTATACCCTACACTCTATACCCTACACTCTATACTCTACACTCTACACCCTACACACTATACCCTACACTCTACACTCTATACCCTACACTCTATACCCTACACTCTATACCCTACACTCTATAGCCTACACTCTACAATCTATACCCTACACTCCATACCCTACACTCTATACCCTACAGTCTATACCCTACACTCTATACCCTACACTCTACACTCTATACCTTACACTCTACACTCTATTCCCTACACTCTATACCCTACACTCTATACCCTACACTCTATACCCTACACTCTATACCCAACACTCTACAACCTACACTCTATACCCTACACTCTATACCATACACTCTATACCCTACACTCTACACTCTATTCCCTACACTCTACACCCTACACTCTATACCCTACACTCTAATCCCTACACTCTACACTCTATACCCTACACTCTACACTCTATACCTTACACTCTACACTCTATTCCCTACACTCTATACCCTACACTCTATACCCTACACTCTATACCCTACACTCTACACCCTACACTCTATACCCTACACTCTATACCATACACTATATACCCTACACTCTACACTCTATACCCTACACTCTACACCCTACACTCTATACCCTACACTCTATACCCTACACTCTACACTCTCTACCCTACACTCTCTACCCTACACTCTATAACATACACTCTATACCCTACACTCTATACCCTACACTCTATACCCTACACTATACACTCTATACCCTACACTCTACACTTTATACCCTACACTCTATACCCTACACTCTATACCATACACTATATACCCTACACTCTACACTCTATACCCTACACTCTACACCCTACAATCTATACCCTACACTCTATACCCTACACTCTACACTCTCTACCCTACACTCTATAACCTACACTCTATAACATACACTCTATACCCTACACTCTATACCCTACACTCTATACCCTACACTATACACTCTATACCCTACACTCTACACTTTATACCCTACACTCTATACCCTACACTCTATACCCTACACTCTACACCCTGCACTCTATACCCTACACTCTATACCCTACACTCTACACTCTATACCCTACACTCTATAGCCTACACTCTACAATCTATACCCTACACTCTATATCCTACACTCTATACCCTACAGTCTATACCCTACACTCTATACCCTACACTCTACACTCTATACCTTACACTCTACTCCCTACACTCTATACCCTACACTCTATACCCTACACTCTATACCCTACACTCTATACCCTACACTCTACACCCTACACTCTATACCCTACACTCTATACCATACACTCTATACCCTACACTCTACACTCTATACCCTACACTCTAAACCCTACACTCTATACCCTACACTCTAATCCCTACACTCTACACTCTATACCCTACACTCTATACCCTACACTCTACACTCTATATCTTACACTCTACACTCAATTCCCTACACTCTATACCCTACACTCTATACCCTACACTCTATACCCTACACTCTATACCCTACACTCTACACCCTACACACTATACCCTACACTCTACACTCTATACCCTACACTCTATACCCTACACTTTATACCCTACACTCTATACCCTACACTCTACACTCTATACCCTACACTCTATAGCCTACACTCTACAATCTATACCCTACACTCTATACCCTACACTCTATACCCTACAGTCTATACCCTACACTCTATACCCTACACTCTACACTCTATACCTTGCACTCTACACTCTATTCCCTACACTCTATACCTTACACTCTATACCCTACACTCTATACCCTACACTCTATACCCTACACTCTACACCCTACACTCTATACCCTACACTCTATACCATACACTCTATACCCTACACTCTACACTCTATACCGTACACTCTACACCCTACACTTTATACCATACACTCTAATCCCTACACTCTACACTCTATACCCTACACTCTATACCCTACACTCTACACTCTATACCTTACACTCTACACTCTATTCCCTACACTCTATACCCTACACTCTATACCCTACACTCTATACCCTACACTCTAATCCCTACACTCTACACTCTATACCCTACACTCTATACCCTACACTCTACACTCTATACCTTACACTCTACACTCTATTCCCTACACTCTATACCCTACACTCTATACCCTACACTCTATACCCTACACTCTACACCCTACACTCTATACCCTACACTCTATACCCTACACTCTACACTCTCTACCCTACACTCTATACCCTACACTCTAATTCCTACACTCTACACTCTACACCCTACACTCTATACCCTACACTCTATACCATACACTCTATACCCTACACTCTACACTCTATACCGTACACTCTACACCCTACACTCTATACCCTACACTCTAATCCCTACACTCTACACTCTATACCCTACACTCTATACCCTACACTCTACACTCTATACCTTACACTCTACACTCTATTCCCTACACTCTATACCCTACACTCTATACCCTACACTCTATACCCTACACTCTATACCCTACACTCTACACCCTACACTCTATACCCTACACTCTATACCCTACACTCTACACTCTCTACCCTACACTCTATACCCTACACTCTACACCCTACACTCTATACCCTACACTCTACACCATACACTCTATACCCTACACTCTACACTCTATACCCTACACTCTAAACCCTACACTCTATACCCTACACTCTAATCCCTACACTCTACACTCTATACCCTACACTCTATACCCTACACTCTACACTCTATATCTTACACTCTACACTCTATTCCCTACACTCTATACCCTACACTCTATACCCTACACTCTATACCCTACACTCTATACCCTACACTCTACACCCTACACACTATACCCTACACTCTACACTCTATACCCTACACTCTATACCCTACACTCTATACCCTACACTCTATACCCTACACTCTACACTCTATACCCTACACTCTATAGCCTACACTCTACAATCTATACCCTACACTCTATACCCTACACTCTATACCCTACAGTCTATACCCTACACTCTATACCCTACACTCTACACTCTATACCTTACACTCTACACTCTATTCCCTACACTCTATACCTTACACTCTATACCCTACACTCTATACCCTACACTCTATACCCTACACTCTACACCCTACACTCTATACCCTACACTCTATACCATACACTCTATACCCTACACTCTACACTCTATACCGTACACTCTACACCCTACACTCTATACCCTACACTCTAATCCCTACACTCTACACTCTATACCCTACACTCTATACCCTACACTCTACACTCTATACCTTACACTCTACACTCTATTCCCTACACTCTATACCCTACACTCTATACCCTACACTCAAATCCCTACACTCTACACTCTATACCCTACACTCTATACCCTACACTCTACACTCTATACCTTACACTCTACACTCTATTCCCTACACTCTATACCCTACACTCTATACCCTACACTCTATACCCTACACTCTATACCCTACACTCTACACTCTATACCCTACACTCTATAGCCTACACTCTACAATCTATACCCTACACTCTATACCCTACACTCTATACCCTACAGTCTATACCCTACACTCTATACCCTACACTCTACACTCTATACCTTACACTCTACACTCTATTCCCTACACTCTATACCTTAAACTCTATACCCTACACTCTATACCCTACACTCTATACCCTACACTCTACACCCTACACTCTATACCCTACACTCTATACCATACACTCTATACCCTACACTCTACACTCTATACCGTACACTCTACACCCTACACTCTATACCCTACACTCTAATCCCTACACTCTACACTCTATACCCTACACTCTATACCCTACACTCTACACTCTATACCTTACACTCTACACTCTATTCCCTACACTCTATACCCTACACTCTATACCCTACACTCTAATCCCTACACTCTACACTCTATACCCTACACTCTATACCCTACACTCTACACTCTATACCTTACACTCTACACTCTATTCCCTACACTCTATACCCTACACTCTATACCCTACACTCTATACCCTACACTCTATACCCTACACTCTACACCCTACACTCTATACCCTACACTCTATACCCTACACTCTACACTCTCTACCCTACACTCTATACCCTACACTCTAATCCCTACACTCTACACCCTACACTCTATACCATACACTCTATAACATACACTCTATACCCTACACTCTACACTCTATACCGTACACTCTACACCCTACACTCTATACCCTACACTCTAATCCCTACACTCTACACTCTATACCCTACACTCTATACCCTACACTCTACACTCTATACCTTACACTCTACACTCTATTCCCTACACTCTATACCCTACACGCTATACCCTACACTCTATACCCTACACTCTATACCCTACACTCTACACCCTACACTCTATACCCTACACTCTATACCCTACACTCTACACTCTCTACCCTACACTCTATACCCTACACTCTACACCCTACACTCTATACCCTACACTCTACACCCTGCACTCAATACCCTACACTCTATACCCTACACTCTACACTCTATACCCTACACTCTATAGCCTACACTCTACAATCTATACCCTACACTCTATACCCTACACTCTATACCCTACAGTCTATACCCTACACTCTATACCCTACACTCTACACTCTATACCTTACACTCTACACTCTATTCCCTACACTCTATACCCTACACTCTATAACCTACACTCTATACCCTACACTCTATACCCTACACTCTACACCCTACACTCTATACCCTACACTCTATACCCTACACTCTACACTCTATACCCTACACTCTACACCCTACACTCTATACCCTACACTCTAATCCCTACACTCTACACTCTATACCCTACACTCTATACCCTACACTCTATACCTTACACTCTACACTCTATTCCCTACACTCTATACCCTACACTCTATACCCTACACTCTATACCCTACACTCTATACCCTACACTCTACACCCTACACACTATACCCTACACTCTACACTCTATACCCTACACTCTATACCCTACACTCTATACCCTACACTCTATACCCTACACTCTACACTCTATACCCTACACTCTATAGCCTACACTCTACAATCTATACCCTACACTCTATACCCTACACTCTATACCCTACAGTCTATACCCTACACTCTATACCCTACACTCTACACTCTATACCTTACACTCTATTCCCTACACTCTATACCCTACACTCTATACCCTACACTCTACAACCTACACTCTATACCCTACACTCTATACCCTACACTCTACACCCTACACACTATACCCTACACTCTACACTCTATACCCTACACTCTATACCCTACACTCTATACCCTACACTCTATACCCTACACTCTACACTCTATAACCTACACTCTATAGCCTACACTCTACAATCTATACCCTACACTCTATACCCTACAGTCTATACCCTACACTCTATACCCTACACTCTACACTCTATACCTTACACTCTACACTCTATTCCCTACACTCTATACCCTACACTCTATACCCTACACTCTATACCCTACACTCTATACCCTACACTCTAAAACCTACACTCTATACCCTACAATCTATACCATACACTCTATACCCTACACTCTACACTCTATACCCTACACTCTACACCCTACACTCTATACCCTACACTCTATACCCTACACTCTACACTCTATACCTTACACTCTACACTCTATTCCCTACACTCTATACCCTACACTCTATACCCTACACTCTATACCCTACACTCTACACCCTACACTCTATACCCTACACTCTATACCATACACTCTATACCCTGCACTCTACACTCTATACCCTACACTCTACACCCTACACTCTATACCCTACACTCTAATCCCTACACTCTACACTCTATACCCTACACTCTATACCCTACACTCTATACCTTACACTCTACACTCTATTCCCTACACTCTATACCCTACACTCTATACCCTACACTCTATACCCTACACTCTATACTCTACACTCTACACCCTACACACTATACCCTACACTCTACACTCTATACCCTACACTCTATACCCTACACTCTATACCCTACACTCTATAGCCTACACTCTACAATCTATACCCTACACTCTATACCCTACACTCTATACCCTACAGTCTATACCCTACACTCTATACCCTACACTCTACACTCTATAACTTACACTCTACACTCTATTCCCTACACTCTATACCCTACACTCTATACCCTACACTCTATACCCTACACTCTACACCCTACACTCTATACCCTACACTCTATACCATACACTATATACCCTACACTCTACACTCTATACCCTACACTCTACACCCTACACTCTATACCCTACACTCTATACCCTACACTCTACACTCTCTACCATACACTCTATACCCTACACTCTATAACATACACTCTATACCCTACACTCTATACCCTACACTCTATACCCTACACTATACACTCTATACCCTACACTCTACACTTTATACCCTACACTCTATACCCTACACTCTATACCCTACACTCTACACCCTGCACTCTATACCCTACACTCTATACCCTACACTCTACACTCTATACCCTACACTCTATAGCCTACACTCTACAATCTATACCCTACACTCTATACCCTACACTCTATACCCTACAGTCTATACCCTAGACTCTATACCCTACACTCTACACTCTATACCTTACACTCTACTCCCTACACTCTATTCCCTACACTCTATACCCTACACTCAATACCCTACACTCTATACCCTACACTCTACACCCTACACTCTATACCCTAAACTCTATACCATACACTCTATACCCTACACTCTACACTCTATACCCTACACTCTAAACCCTACACTCTATACCCTACACTCTAATCCCTACACTCTACACTCTATACCCTACACTCTATACCCTACACTCTACACTCTATATCTTACACTCTACACTCTATTCCCTACACTCTATACCCTACACTCTATACCCTACACTCTATACCCTACACTCTATACCCTACACTCTTCACCCTACACACTATACCCTACACTCTACACTCTATACCCTACACTCTATACCCTACACTCTATACCCTACACTCTATACCCTACACTCTACACTCTATACCCTACACTCTATAGCCTACACTCTACAATCTATACCCTACACTCTATACCCTACACTCTATACCCTACAGTCTATACCCTACACTCTATACCCTACACTCTACACTCTATACCTTACACTCTACACTCTATTCCCTACACTCTATACCTTACACTCTATACCCTACACTCTATACCCTACACTCTATACCCTACACTCTACACCCTACACTCTATACCCTACACTCTATACCATACACTCTATACCCTACACTCTACACTCTATACCGTACACTCTACACCCTACACTCTATACCCTACACTCTAATCCCTACACTCTACACTCTATACCCTACACTCTATACCCTACACTCTACACTCTATACCTTACACTCTACACTCTATTCCCTACACTCTATACCCTACACTCTATACCCTACACTCTATACCCTACACTCTATACCCTACACTCTACACCCTACACTCTATACCCTACACTCTATACCCTACACTCTACACTCTCTACCCTACACTCTATACCCTACACTCTATAACATACACTCTATACCCTACACTCTATACCCTACACTCTATACCCTACACTATACACTCTATACCCTACACTCTACACTTTATACCCTAACACTCTATACCCTACACTCTATACCCTACACTCTACACCCTGCACTCTATACCCTACACACTATACCCTACACTCTACACTCTATACCCTACACTCTATACCCTACACTCTATACCCTACACTCTATACCCTACACTCTACACTCTATACCCTACACTCTATAGCCTACACTCTACAATCTATACCCTACACTCTATACCCTACACTCTAAACCCTACACTCTATACCCTACACTCTCTACCATACACTCTATACCCTACACTCTACACTCTATACCCTACACTCTACACCCTACACTCTATGCCCTACACTCTATACCCTACACTCTACACTCTACACCCTACACTCTACACTCTATACCCTACACTCTACACTCTATACCCTACACTCTATACCCTACACTCGATGCCCTACACTCTATACCCTACACTCTATACCCTACACTCTATACCCTACACTCTACACTCTATACCATACACTCTATACCATACACTCTACACCCTACACTCTATACCACACACTCTATACCCTACACTCTACACTCTATACCCTACACTCTATACCATACACTCTACACTCTATACCCTACACTCTATACCATACACTCTACACCATACACTCTATAGCATACACTCTATACCCTACACTCTACACTCTATACCCTACACTCTATACCCTACACTCTACACCCTGCACTCTATACCCTACACACTATACCCTACACTCTACACTCTATACCCTACACACTATACCCTACACTCTATACCCTACACTCTATACCCTACACTCTAATCCCTACATTCTACACTCTCTACCCTACACTCTATACCCTACACTCTTCACCATACACTCTATACCCTACACTCTACACTCTATACCCTACACTCTACACCCTACACTCTATACCCTACACTCTAATCCTTACTCTCTACACTCTATACCCTACACTCTACACTCTCTACCCTACACTCTACACTCTCTACCCTACACTCTATACCCTACACTCTATAACATACACTCTATACCCTACACTCTATACCCTACACTCTATATCATACACTCTACACTCTATACCCTACACTCTATACCATACACTCTACACCATACACTCTATAGCATACACGCTATACCCTACACTCTACACTCTATACCCTACACTCTATACCCTACACTCTACACCCTGCACTCTACACCCTACACACTATACCCTACACTCTACACTCTATACCCTACACACTATACCCTACACTCTATACCCTACACTCTACACTCTATACCCTACACTCTATAGCCTACACTCTACAATCTATACCCTACACTCTATACCCTACACTCTATACCCTACAGTCTATACCCTACACTCTATACCCCAAACTCTACACTCTATACCTTACACTCTACACTCTATTCCCTATACTCTATACCCTACACTCTATACCCTACACTCTACACCCTACACTCTATACCCTACACTCTATACCATACACTCTATACCCTACACTCTACACTCTATACCCTACACTCTATACGCTACACTCTATACCCTACACTCTAAACTCTATACCCTACACTCTACACTCTATACCCTACACTCTATGACATACACTCTATATCCTACACTCTATACCCTACACTCTATACCATACACTCTACACTCTATACCCTACACTCTATACGATACACTCTACACCATACACTCTATAGCATACACTCTATACCCTACACTCTACAGTCTATACCCTACACTCTATACCCTACACTCTACACCCTGCACTCTATACCCTACACTCTATACCCTACACTCTACACTCTATACCCTACACTCTATAGCCTACACTCTACAATCTATACCCTACACTCTATACCCTACACTCTATACCCTACAGTCTATACCCTACACTCTATACCCTACACTCTACACTCTATACCTTACACTCTACACTCTATTCCCTACACTCTATACCCTACACTCTATACCCTACACTCTATACCCTACACTCGACACCCTACACTCTATACCCTACACTCTATACCATACACTCTATACCCTACACTCTACACTCTATACCCTACACTCTACACCCTACACTCTATACCCTACACTCTAATCCCTACACTCTACACTCTATATCCTACACTCTATACCCTACACTCTATACCTTACACTCTACACTCTATTCCCTACACTCTATACCCTACACTCTATACCCTACACTCTATACCCTACACTCTATAACCTACACTCTACACCCTACACACTATACCCTACACTCTACACTCTATACCCTACACTCTATACCCTACACTCTATACCCTACACTCTATACCCTACACTCTACACTCTATACCCTACACTCTATAGCCTACACTCTACAATCTATACCCTACACTCTATACCCTACACTCTATACCCTACAGTCTATACCCTACACTCTATACCCTACACTCTACACTCTATACCTTACACTCTACACTCTATTCCCTACACTCTATACCCTACACTCTATACCCTACACTCTATACCCTACACTCTATACCCTACACTCTACAACCTACACTCTATACCCTACACTCTATACCATACACTCTACACCATACACTCTATAGCATACACTCTATACCCTACACTCTACACTCTATACCCTACACTCTATACCCTACACTCTACACCCTGCACTCTACACCCTACACACTATACCCTACACTCTACACTCTATACCCTACACACTATACCCTACACTCTATACCCTACACTCTATACCCTACACTCTACACTCTATACCCTACACTCTATAGCCTACACTCTACAATCTATACCCTACACTCTATACCCTACACTCTATACCCTACAGTCTATACCCTACACTCTATACCCCACACTCTACACTCTATACCTTACACGCTACACTCTATTCCCTACACTCTATACCCTACAGTCTATACCCTACACTCTACACCCTACACTCTATACCCTACACTCTATACCATACACTCTATACCCTACACTCTACACTCTATACCCTACACTCTATACGCTACACTCTATACCCTACACTCTAAACTCTATACCCTACACTCTACACTCTATACCCTACACTCTATGACATACACTCTATACCCTACACTCTATACCCTACACTCTATACCATACACTCTACACTCTATACCCTACACTCTATACGATACACTCTACACCATACACTCTATAGCATACACTCTATACCCTACACTCTACAGTCTATACCCTACACTCTATACCCTACACTCTACACCCTGCACTCTATACCCTACACTCTATACCCTACACTCTACACTCTATACCCTACACTCTATAGCCTACACTCTACAATCTATACCCTACACTCTATACCCAACACTCTATACCCTACACTCTATACCCTACACTCTATACCCTACACTCTACACCCTACACTCTATACCCTACACTCTATACCATACACTCTATACCCTACACTCTACACTCTATACCCTACACTCTACACCCTACACTCTATACCCTACACTCTAATCCCTACACTCTACACTCTATACCCTACACTCTATACCCTACACTCTATACCTTACACTCTACACTCTATTCCCTACACTCTATACCCTACACTCTATACCCTACACTCTATACCCTACACTCTATAACCTACACTCTACACCCTACACACTATACCCTACACTCTACACTCTATACCCTACACTCTATACCCTACACTCTATACCCTACACTCTATACCCTACACTCTATAGCCTACAGTCTATACCCTACACTCTATACCCTACACTCTACACTCTATACCTTACACTCTACACTCTATTCCCTACACTCTATACCCTAAACTCTATACCCTACACTCTATACCCTACACTCTATACCCTACACTCTCCAACCTACACTCTATACCCTACACTCTATACCATACACTCTATACTCTACACTCTATACCCTACACTCTACACCCTACACTCTATACCCTACACTCTATACCCTACACTCTACACTCTATACCTTACACTCTACACTCTATTCCCTACACTCTATACCCTACACTCTATACCCTACACTCTATACCCTACACTCTATACCCTACACTCTACACCCTACACTCTATACCCTACACTCTATACCATACACTCTATACCCTACACTCTACAATCTATACCCTACACTCTACACCCTACACTCTATACCCTACACTCTAATCCCTACACTCTACACTCTATACCCTACACTCTATACCCTACACTCTATACCTTACACTCTACACTCTATTCCCTACACTCTATACCCTACACTCTATACCCTACACTCTATACCCTACACTCTATACCCTACACTCTACACCCTACACACTATACCCTACACTCTACACTCTATACCCTACACTCTATACCCTACACTCTATACCCTACACTCTATACCCTACACTCTACACTCTATACCCTACACTCTATAGCCTACACTCTACAATCTATACCCTACACTCTATACCCTACACTCTATACCCTACAGTCTATACCCTACACTCTATACCCTACACTCTACACTCTATACTTTACACTCTACACTCTATTCCCTACACTCTATACCCTACACTCTATACCCTACACTCTATACCCTACACTCTATACCCAACACTCTACAACCTACACTCTATACCCTACACTCTATACCATACACTCTATACCCTACACTCTACACTCTATACCCTACACTCTACACCCTACACTCAATACCCTACACTCTAATCCCTACACTCTACACTCTATACCCTACACTCTATACCCTACACTCTACACTCTATACCTTACACTCTACACTCTATTCCCTACACTCTATACCCTACACTCTATACCCTACACTCTATACCCTACACTCTATACCCTACACTCTACACCCTACACTCTATACCCTACACTCTATACCATACACTCTATACCCTACACTCTACACTCTATACCCTACACTCTACACCCTACACTCTATACCCTACACTCTATACCCTACACTCTACACTCTCTACCCTACACTCTATACCCTACACTCTATAACATACACTCTATACCCTACACTCTATACCCTACACTCTATACCCTACACTATACACTCTATACCCTACACTCTACACTTTATACCCTACACTCTATACCCTATACTCTATACCCTACACTCTACACCCTGCACTCTATACCCTACACTCTATACCCTACACTCTACACTCTATACCCTACACTCTAAAGCCTACACTCTACAATCTATACCCTACACTCTATACCCTACACTCTATACCCTACAGTCTATACCCTACACTCTATACCCTACACTCTACACTCTATACCTTACACTCTACTCCCTACACTCTATACCCTACACTCTATACCCTACACTCTATACCCTACACTCTATACCCTACACTCTACACCCTACACTCTATACCCTACACTCTATACCATACACTCTATACCCTACACTCTACACTCTATACCCTACACTCTAAACCCTACACTCTATACCCTACACTCTAATCCCTACACTCTACACTCTATACCCTACACTCTATACCCTACACTCTACACTCTATACCTTACACTCTACACTCTATTCCCTACACTCTATACCCTACACTCTATACCCTACACTCTATACCCTACACTCTATACCCTACACTCTACACCCTACACACTATACCCTACACTCTACACTCTATACCCTACACTCTATACCCTACACTCTATACCCTACACTCTATACCCTACACTCTACACTCTATACCCTACACTCTATAGCCTACACTCTACAATCTATACCCTACACTCTATACCCTACACTCTATACCCTACAGTCTATACCCTACACTCTATACCCTACACTCTACACTCTATACCTTACACTCTACACTCTATTCCCTACACTCTATACCCTACACTCTATACCCTACACTCTATACCCTACACTCTATACCCTACACTCTACACCCTACACTCTACACTCTATACCCTACACTCTATACCCTACACTCTATACCCTACACTCTACACTCTATACCCTACACTCTATACCCTACACTCTATACCCTACACTCTACACTCTATACCCTACACTCTATACCCTACACTCTATGCCCTACACTCTATACCCTACACTCTATGCCCTACACTCTATACCCTACACTCTATACCCTACTCTCTATACCCTACACTCTACACTTTATACCCTACACTCTATACCCTACACTCTATACCTTACACTCTACACTCTATTCCCTACACTCTATACCCTACACTCTATTCCCTACACTCTATACCCTACACTCTATACCCTACACTCTACACCCTACACACTATACCCTACACTCTACACTCTATACCCTACACTCTATACCCTACACTCTATACCCTACACTCTATACCCTACACTCTACACTCTATACCCTACACTCTATAGCCTACACTCTACAATCTATACCCTACACTCTATACCCTACACTCTATACCCTACAGTCTATACCCTACACTCTATACCCTACACTCTACACTCTATACCTTACACTCTACACTCTATTCCCTACACTCTATACCCTACACTCTATACCCTACACTCTATACCCTACACTCTATACCCAACACTCTACAACCTACACTCTATACCCTACACTCTATACCATACACTCTATACCCTACACTCTACACTCTATACCCTACACTCTACACCCTACACTCTATACCCTACACTCTAATCCCTACACTCTACACTCTATACCCTACACTCTATACCCTACACTCTACACTCTATACCTTACACTCTACACTCTATTCCCTACACTCTATACCCTACACTCTATACCCTACACTCTATACCCTACACTCTATACCCTACACTCTACACCCTACACTCTATACCCTACACTCTATACCATACACTCTATACCCTACACTCTACACCCTACACTCTACACCCTACACTCTATACCCTACACTCTATACCCTACACTCTACACTCTCTACCCTACACTCTATACCCTACACTCTATAACATACACTCTATACCCTACACTCTATACCCTACACTCTATACCCTACACTATACACTCTATACCCTACACTCTACACTTTATACCCTACACTCTATACCCTAAACTCTATACCCTACACTCTACACCCTGCACTCTATACCCTACACTCTATACCCTACACTCTACACTCTATACCCTACACTCTAAAGCCTACACTCTACAATCTATACCCTACACTCTATACCCTACACTCTATACCCTACAGTCTATACCCTACACTCTATACCCTACACTCTACACTCTATACCTTACACTCTACTCCCTACACTCTATACCCTACACTCTATACCCTACACTCTATACCCTACACTCTATACCCTACACTCTACACCCTACACTCTATACCCTACACTCTATGTATGCCATAGAGTGTATGGTGTAGAGTGTATGGTATAGAGTGTAGGGTATAGAGTGTAGAGTGTATGGTATAGAGTGTAGGGTATAGAGTGTAGAGTGTAGGGTATAGAGTGTGTGGTATAGAGTGTAGGGTGTAGAGTGTATGGTATAGAGTGTATGGTATAGAGTGTAGAGTGTAGGGTATAGAGTGTAGGGTTTAGAGTGTAGGGTATAGAGTGTAGGGCATCGAGTGTAGGGTATAGAGTGTAGGGTATAGAGTGTAGAGTGTAGGGTATAGAGTGTAGAGTGTAGGGTGTAGAGTGTAGAGTGTAGGTTACAGAGTGTAGGGCATAGAGTGTAGGGTGTAGAGTGTAGGGTATAGAGTGTAGAGTGTAGGGTATAGAGTGTATGGTATAGAGTGTAGGGTATAGAGTGTAGGGTATAGAGTGTAGGGTATAGATTGTAGAGTGTAGGCTATAGAGTGTAGGGTATAGAGTGTAGAGTGTAGGGTATAGAGTGTAGGGTATAGAGTGTAGGGTATAGAGTGTAGAGTGTAGGGTATAGTGTGTAGGGTATAGAGTGCAGGGTGTAGAGTGTAGGGTATAGAGTGTAGGGTATAGAGTGTAGGGTATAAAGTGTAGAGTGTAGGGTATAGAGTGTATAGTGTAGGGTATAGAGTGTAGGGTATAGAGTGTAGGGTATAGAGTGTATGTTATAGAGTGTAGGGTATAGAGTGTAGGGTAGAGAGTGTAGAGTGTAGGGTATAGAGTGTAGGGTATAGAGTGTAGGGTGTAGAGTGTAGGGTATAGAGTGTAGAGTGTAGGGTATAGAGTGTATGGTATAGAGTGTAGGGTATAGAGTGTAGGGTGTAGAGTGTAGGGTATAGAGTGTAGGGTATAGAGTGTAGGGTATAGAGTGTAGGGTATAGAGTGTAGGGAATAGAGTGTAGAGTGTAAGGTATAGAGTGTAGAGTGTAGGGTATAGAGTGTAGGGTATAGAGTGTAGAGTGTAGGGATTAGAGTGTAGGGTATAGAGTGTAGGGTGTAGAGTGTACGGTATAGAGTGTACAGTGTAGGGTATAGAGTGTATGGTATAGAGTGTAGGGTATAGAGTGTAGGGTGTAGAGTGTAGGGTATAGAGTGTAGGGTATAGAGTGTAGGGTATAGAGTGTAAGGTATAAAGTGTAGGGAATAGAGTGTAGAGTGTAAGGTATAGAGTGTAGAGTGTAGGGTATAGAGTGTAGGGTATAGACTGTAGGGTATAGAGTGTAGGGTATAGAGTGTAGGGTATAGATTGTATAGTGTAGGCTATAGAGTGTAGGGTATAGAGTGTAGGGTATAGAGTGTAGGGTATAGAGTGTAGGGTATAGAGTGTAGAGTGTAGGGTATAGTGTGTAGGGTGTAGAGTGTAGGGTATAGAGTGTAGGGTATAGACTGTAGGGTATAGAGTGTAGGGAATAGAGTGTAGAGTGTAAGGTATAGAGTGTAGAGTGTAGGGTATAGAGTGTAGGGTATAGAGTGTAGAGTGTAGGGATTAGAGTGTAGGGTATAGAGTGTAGGGTTTAGAGTGTAGGGTATAGAGTGTAGAGTGTAGGGTATAGAGTGTATGGTATAGAGTGTAGGGTATAGAGTGTAGGGTGTAGAGTGTAGGGTATAGAGTGTAGGGTATAGAGTGTAGGGTATAGAGTGTAGGGTATAGAGTGTAGGGAGTAGAGTGTAAGGTATAGAGTGTAGAGTGTAGGGTATAGAGTGTAGGGTATAGATTGTAGAGTGTAGGCTATAGAGTGTAGGGTATAGAGTGTAGAGTGTGGGTATAGAGTGTAGGGTATAGAGTGCAGGGTGTAGAGTGTAGGGTACAGAGTGTAGGGTATAGAGTGTAGGGTATAAAGTGTAGAGTGTAGGGTATAGAGTGTATAGTGTAGGGTATAGAGTGTAGGGTATAGAGTGTAGGGTATAGAGTGTATGTTATAGAGTGTAGGGTATAGAGTGTAGGGTAGAGAGTGTAGAGTGTAGGGTATAGAGTGTAGGGTATAGAGTGTAGGGAGTAGAGTGTAGGGTATAGAGTGTAGAGTGTAGGGTATATAGTGTATGGTATAGAGTGTAGGGTATAGAGTGTAGGGTGTAGAGTGTAGGGTATAGAGTGTAGGGTATAGAGTGTAGGGTATAGAGTGTAGGGAATAGAGTGTAGAGTGTAAGGTATAGAGTGTAGAGTGTAGGGTATAGAGTGTAGGGTATAGAGTGTAGAGTGTAGGGATTAGAGTGTAGGGTATAGAGTGTAGGGTGTAGAGTGTAGGGAATAGAGTGTAGAGTGTAGGGTATAGAGTGTATGGTATAGAGTGTAGGGTATAGAGTGTAGGTTGTAGAGTGTTGGGTATAGAGTGTAGGGTATAGAGTGTAGGGTATAGAGTGTAGGGTATAGAGTGTAGGGAATAGAGTGTAGAGTGTAAGGTATAGAGTGTAGAGTGTAGGGTATAGAGTGTAGGGTATAGACTGTAGGGTATAGAGTGTAGGGTATAGAGTGTAGGGTATAGATTGTAGAGTGTAGGCTATAGAGTGTAGGGTATAGTGTGTAGGGTGTAGAGTGTAGAGTATAGAGTGTAGGGTATAGAGTGTAGGGTATAGAGTGTAGGGTATAGAGTGTAGGGAATAGAGTGTAGAGTGTAAGGTATAGAGTGTAGGGTATAGAGTGTAGGGTATAGAGTGTAGAGTGTAGGGATTAGAGTGTAGGGTATAGAGTGTAGGGTGTAGAGTGTAGGGTATAGAGTGTAGAGTGTAGGGTATAGAGTGTATGGTATAGAGTGTAGGGTATAGAGTGTAGGGTGTAGAGTGTAGGGTATAGAGTGTAGGGTATAGAGTGTAGGGTATAGAGTGTAGGGAATAGAGTGTAGAGTGTAAGGTATAGAGTGTAGAGTGTAGGGTATAGAGTGTAGGGTATAGAGTGTATGGTGTAGAGTGTAGGGTATAGAGTGTAGAGTGTAGGGTATAGAGTGTATGGTATAGAGTGTAGGGTATAGAGTGTAGGTTGTAGAGTGTAGGGTATAGAGTGTAGGGTATAGAGTGTAGGGCATAGTGGGAATAACCGAGACATGGTTAGATGAAAGCTATGACTGGGCAGTTAACTTACAGGGTTACAGTCTGTTTAGAAAGGATCGTAAAAATCGGAGAGGAGGAGGGGTTTGTCTCTATGTAAAGTCTTGTCTAAAGTCCACTTTAAGGGAGGATATTAGCGAAGGAAATGAGGATGTCGAGTCCATATGGGTTGAAATTCATGGAGGGAAAAATGGTAACAAAATTCTCATTGGGGTCTGTTACAAACCCCCAAATATAACAGAAAGCATGGAAAGTCTACTTCTAAAGCAGATAGATGAAGCTGCAACCCATAATGAGGTCCTGGTTATGGGGGACTTTAACTACCCGGATATTAACTGGGAAACAGAAACCTGTGAAACCCATAAAGGCAACAGGTTTCTGCTAATAACCAAGAAAAATTATCTTTCACAATTGGTGCAGAATCCAACCAGAGGAGCAGCACTTTTAGACCTAATACTATCTAATAGACCTGACAGAATAACAAATCTGCAGGTGGTTGGGCATTTAGGAAATAGCGACCACAATATTGTGCAGTTTCACCTGTCTTTCACTAGGGGGACTTGTCAGGGAGTCACAAAAACATTGAACTTTAGGAAGGCAAAGTTTGAACAGCTTAGAGATGCCCTTAATCTGGTAGACTGGGACAATATCCTCAGAAATGAGAATACAGATAATAAATGGGAAATGTTTAAGAACATCCTAAATAGGCAGTGTAAGCGGTTTATACCTTGTGGGAATAAAAGGACTAGAAATAGGAAAAACCCAATGTGGCTAAACAAAGAAGTAAGACAGGCAATTAACAGTAAAAAGAAAGCATTTGCACTACTAAAGCAGGATGGCACCATTGAAGCTCTAAAAAACTATAGGGAGAAAAATACTTTATCTAAAAAACTAATTAAAGCTGCCAAAAAGGAAACAGAGAAGCACATTGCTAAGGAGAGTAAAACTAATCCCAAACTGTTCTTCAACTATATCAATAGTAAAAGAATAAAAACTGAAAATGTAGGCCCCTTAAAAAATAGTGAGGAAAGAATGGTTGTAGATGACGAGGAAAAAGCTAACATATTAAACACCTTCTTCTCCACGGTATTCACGGTGGAAAATGAAATGCTAGGTGAAATCCCAAGAAACAATGAAAACCCTATATTAAGGGTCACCAATCTAACCCAAGAAGAGGTGCGAAACCGGCTAAATAAGATTAAAATAGATAAATCTCCGGGTCCGGATGGCATACACCCACGAGTACTAAGAGAACTAAGTAATGTAATAGATAAACCATTATTTCTTATTTTTAGTGACTCTATAGCGACAGGGTCTGTTCCGCAGGACTGGCGCATAGCAAATGTGGTGCCAATATTCAAAAAGGGCTCTAAAAGTGAACCTGGAAATTATAGGCCAGTAAGTCTAACCTCTATTGTTGGTAAAATATTTGAAGGGTTTCTGAGGGATGTTATTCTGGATTATCTCAATGAGAATAACTGTTTAACTCCATATCAGCATGGGTTTATGAGAAATCGCTCCTGTCAAACCAATCTAATCAGTTTTTATGAAGAGGTAAGCTATAGGCTGGACCACGGGGAGTCATTGGACGTGGTATATCTCGATTTTTCCAAAGCGTTTGATACCGTGCCGCACAAGAGGTTGGTACACAAAATGAGAATGCTTGGTCTGGGGGAAAATGTGTGTAAATGGGTTAGTAACTGGCTTAGTGATAGAAAGCAGAGGGTGGTTATAAATGGTATAGTCTCTAACTGGGTCGCTGTGACCAGTGGGGTACCGCAGGGGTCAGTATTGGGACCTGTTCTCTTCAACATATTCATTAATGATCTGGTAGAAGGTTTACACAGTAAAATATCGATATTTGCAGATGATACAAAACTATGTAAAGCAGTTAATACAAGAGAAGATAGTATTCTGCTACAGATGGATCTGGATAAGTTGGAAACTTGGGCTGAAAGGTGGCAGATGAGGTTTAACAATGATAAATGTAAGGTTATACACATGGGAAGAGGGAATCAATATCACCATTACACACTGAACGGGAAACCACTGGGTAAATCTGACAGGGAGAAGGACTTGGGGATCCTAGTTAATGATAAACTTACCTGGAGCAGCCAGTGCCAGGCAGCAGCTGCCAAGGCAAACAGGATCATGGGGTGCATTAAAAGAGGTCTGGATACACATGATGAGAGCATTATACTGCCTCTGTACAAATCCCTAGTTAGACCGCACATGGAGTACTGTGTCCAGTTTTGGGCACCGGTGCTCAGGAAGGATATAATGGAACTAGAGAGAGTACAAAGGAGGGCAACAAAATTAATAAAGGGGATGGGAGAACTACAATACCCAGATAGATTAGCGAAATTAGGATTATTTAGTCTAGAAAAAAGACGACTGAGGGGCGATCTAATAACCATGTATAAGTATATAAGGGGACAATACAAATATCTCGCTGAGGATCTGTTTATACCAAGGAAGGTGACGGGCACAAGGGGACATTCTTTGCGTCTGGAGGAGAGAAGGTTTTTCCACCAACATAGAAGAGGATTCTTTACTGTTAGGGCAGTGAGAATCTGGAATTGCTTGCCTGAGGAGGTGGTGATGGCGAACTCAGTCGAGGGGTTCAAGAGAGGCCTGGATGTCTTCCTGGAGCAGAACAATATTGTATCATACAATTATTAGGTTCTGTAGAAGGACGTAGATCTGGGTATTTATTATAATGGAATATAGGCTGAACTGGATGGACAAATGTCTTTTTTCGGCCTTACTAACTATGTTACTATGTTACTATGTTACTATGAGTGTAGGGTATAGAGTGTAGGGAATAGAGTGTAGAGTGTAAGGTATAGAGTGTAGAGTGTAGGGTATAGAGTGTAGGGTATAGACTGTAGGGTATAGAGTGTAGGGTATAGAGTGTAGGGTATAGATTGTGAAGTGTAGGCTATAGAGTGTAGGGTATAGAGTGTAGATTGTAGGGTATAGAGTGTAGGGTATAGAGTGTAGGGTATAGAGTGTAGGGTATAGAGTGTAGAGTGTAGGGTATAGTGTGTAGGGTGTAGAGTGTAGGGTATAGAGTGTAGGGTATAGAGTGTAGGGTATAGAGTGTAGGGTATAGAGTGTAGGGAATAGAGTGTAGAGTGTAAGGTATAGAGTGTAGGGTATAGAGTGTAGGGTATAGAGTGTAGAGTGTAGGGATTAGAGTGTAGGGTATAGAGTGTAGGGTGTAGAGTGTAGGGTATAGAGTGTAGAGTGTAGGGTATAGAGTGTAGGGTATAGAGTGTAGGGTGTAGAGTGTAGGGTATAGAGTGTAGGGAATAGAGTGTAGAGTGTAAGGTATAGAATGTAGAGTGTAGGGTATAGAGTGTAGGGTATAGACTGTAGGGTATAGAGTGTAGGGTATAGAGTGTAGGGTATAGATTGTAGAGTGTAGGCTATAGAGTGTAGGGTATAGAGTGTAGAGTGTAGGGTATAGAGTGTAGGGTATAGAGTGCAGGGTGTAGAGTGTAGGGTATAGAGTGTAGGGTATAGACTGTAGAGTGTAGGGTATAGAGTGTATGCTATAGAGTGTATGGTGTAGAGTGTATCGTATAGAGTGTAGGGTGTAGAGTGTAGAGTGTACGGTATAGAGTGTAGGGTATAGAGTGTAGGGTATAGAGTGTATGTCATAGAGTGTAGGGTATAGAGTGTAGAGTGTAGGGTATAGAGTTTAGAGTGTAGGGTATAGAGTGTAGGGTATAGAGTGTAGGTTGTAGAGTGTAGGGTAAAGAGTGTAGGGTATAGAGTGTAGGGTATAGAGTGTAGGGAATAGAGTGTAGAGTGTAAGGTATAGAGTGTAGAGTGTAGGGTATAGAGTGTAGGGTATAGACTGTAGGGTATAGAGTGTAGGGTATAGAGTGTAGGGTATAGATTGTAGAGTGTAGGCTACAGAGTGTAGGGCATAGAGTGTAGGGTATAGAGTGTAGGGTATAGAGTGTAGAGTGTAGGGTATAGTGTGTAGGGTGTAGAGTGTAGAGTATAGAGTGTAGGGTATAGAGTGTAGGGTATAGAGTGTAGGGTATAGAGTGTAGGGAATAGAGTGTAGAGTGTAAGGTATAGAGTGTAGGGTATAGAGTGTAGGGTATAGAGTGTAGAGTGTAGGGATTAGAGTGTAGGGTATAGAGTGTAGGGTGTAGAGTGTAGGGTATAGAGTGTAGAGTGTAGGGTATAGAGTGTATGGTATAGAGTGTAGGGTATAGAGTGTAGGGTGTAGAGTGTAGGGTATAGAGTGTAGGGTATAGAGTGTAGGGTATAGAGTGTAGGGTATAGAGTGTAGGGAATAGAGTGTAGAGTGTAAGGTATAGAGTGTAGAGTGTAGGGTATAGAGTGTAGGGTATAGAGTGTAGGGTGTAGAGTGTAGGGTATAGAGTGTAGAGTGTAGGGTATAGAGTGTATGGTATAGAGTGTAGGGTATAGAGTGTAGGGTGTAGAGTGTAGGGTATAGAGTGTAGAGTATAGAGTGTAGGGTATAGAGTGTAGGGTATAGAGTGTAGGGAATAGAGTGTAGAGTGTAAGGTATAGAGTGTAGAGTGTAGGGTATAGAGTGTAGGGTATAGAGTGTAGGGTGTAGAGTGTAGGGTATAGAGTGTAGAGTGTAGGGTATAGAGTGTAGGGTATAGACTGTAGGGTATAGAGTGTAGGGTATAGAGTGTAGGGTATAGAGTGTAGGTTTTAGAGTGTAGGGTATAGAGTGTAGGGTATAGAGTGTAGGGTATAGAGTGTAGGGAATAGAGTGTAGAGTGTAAGGTATAGAGTGTAGAGTGTAGGGTATAGAGTGTAGGGTATAGACTGTAGGGTATAGAGTGTAGGGTATAGAGTGTAGGGTATAGATTGTAGAGTGTAGGCTATAGAGTGTAGGGTATAGAGTGTAGAGTGTAGGGTATAGAGTGTAGGGTATAGAGTGTAGGGTATAGAGTGTAGGGTATAGAGTGTAGAGTGTAGGGTATAGTGTGTAGGGTGTAGAGTGTAGGGTATAGAGTGTAGGGTTTAGAGTGTAGGTTGTAGAGTGTAGGGTATAGAGTGTAGGGTATAGAGTGTAGGGTATAGAGTGTAGGGTATAGAGTGTAGGGAATAGAGTCTAGAGTGTAAGGTATAGAGTGTAGAGTGTAGGGTATAGAGTGTAGGGTATAGACTGTAGGGTATAGAGTGTAGGGTATAGAGTGTAGGGTATAGATTGTAGAGTGTAGGCTATAGAGTGTAGGGTATAGAGTGTAGAGTGTAGGGTATAGAGTGTAGGGTATAGAGTGTAGGGTATAGAGTGTAGGGTATAGAGTGTAGAGTGTAGGGTATAGTGTGTAGGGTGTAGAGTGTAGGGTATAGAGTGTAGGGTATAGAGTGTAGGGTATAGAGTGTAGGGTATAGAGTGTAGGGAATAGAGTGTAGAGTGTAAGGTATAGAGTGTAGGGTATAGAGTGTAGGGTATAGAGTGTAGAGTGTAGGGATTAGAGTGTAGGGTATAGAGTGTAGGGTGTAGAGTGTAGGGTATAGAGTGTAGAGTGTAATGTATAGAGTGTAGGGTATAGAGTGTAGGGTGTAGAGTGTAGGGTATAGAGTGTAGGGTATAGAGTGTAGGGTATAGAGTGTAGGGTATAGAGTGTAGGGAATAGAGTGTAGAGTGTAAGGTATAGAGTGTAGAGTGTAGGGTATAGAGTGTAGGGTATAGACTGTAGGGTATAGAGTGTAGGGTATAGAGTGTAGGGTATAGATTGTAGAGTGTAGGCTATAGAGTGTAGGGTATAGAGTGTAGAGTGTAGGGTATAGAGTGTAGGGTATAGAGTGCAGGGTGTAGAGTGTAGGGTATAGAGTGTAGGGTATAGACTGTAGAGTGTAGGGTATAGAGTGTATGCTATAGAGTGTATGGTGTAGAGTGTATCGTATAGAGTGTAGGGTGTAGAGTGTAGAGTGTATGGTATAGAGTGTAGGGTATAGAGTGTAGGGTATAGAGTGTATGTCATAGAGTGTAGGGTATAGAGTGTAGAGTGTAGGGTATAGAGTTTAGAGTGTAGGGTATAGAGTGTAGGATATAGAGTGTAGGGTATAGAGTGTAGAGTGTAGGGTATAGAGTGTATGGTATAGAGTGTAGGGTATAGAGTGTAGGGTGTAGAGTGTAGGGTATAGAGTGTAGGGTATAGAGTGTAGGGAATAGAGTGTAGAGTGTAAGGTATAGAGTGTAGAGTGTGGGGTATAGAGTGTAGGGTAGAGACTGTAGGGTATAGAGTGTAGGGTATAGAGTGTAGGGTATAGATTGTAGAGTGTAGGCTATAGAGTGTAGGGTATAGAGTGTAGAGTGTAGGGTATAGAGTGTAGGGTATAGAGTGTAGGGTATAGTGTGTAGGGTATAGAGTGTAGAGTGTAGGGTATAGTGTGTAGGGTGTAGAGTGCAGGGTGTAGAGTGTAGGGTATAGAGTGTAGGGTATAAAGTGTAGAGTGTAGGGTATAGAGTGTATGCTATACAGTGTATGGTGTAGAGTGCATGGTATAGAGTGTAGGGTATAGAGTGTAGAGTGTATGGTATAGAGTGTAGGGTATAGAGTGTAGGGTATAGAGTGTATGTTATAGAGTGTAGGGTATAGAGTGTAGGGTAGAGAGTGTAGAGTGTAGGGTAGAGAGTGTAGAGTGTAGGGTATAGAGTGTAGAGTGTAGGGATTAGAGTGTAGGGTATAGAGTGTAGGGTATAGAGTGTAGAGTGTAGGGTATAGAGTGTATGGTATAGAGTGTAGGGTATAGAGTGTAGGATGTAGAGTGTAGGGTATAGATTGCAGGGTATAGATTGTAGGGTATAGAGTGTAGGGTATAGAGTGTAGGGAATAGAGTGTAGAGTGTAAGGTATAGAGTGTAGAGTGTAGGGTATAGAGTGTAGGGTATAGAGTGTAGAGTGTAGGGATTAGAGTGTAGGGTATAGAGTGTAGGGTGTAGAGTGTAGGGTATAGAGTGTAGAGTGTAGGGTATAGAGTGTATGGTATAGAGTGTAGGGTATAGAGTGTAGGGTGTAGAGTGTAGGGTATAGAGTGTAGGGTATAGAGTGTAGGGTATAGAGTGTAGGGTATAGAGTGTAGGGAATAGAGTGTAGAGTGTAAGGTATAGAGTGTAGAGTGTAGGGTATAGAGTGTAGGGTATAGACTGTAGGGTATAGAGTGTAGGGTATAGAGTGTAGGGTATAGATTGTAGAGTGTAGGCTATAGAGTGTAGGGTATAGAGTGTAGAGTGTAGGGTATAGAGTGTAGGGTATAGAGTGTAGGGTATAGAGTGTAGGGTATAGAGTGTAGAGTGTAGGGTATAGTGTGTAGGGTATAGAGTGCAGGGTGTAGAGTGTAGGGTATAGAGTGTAGGGTATAGAGTGTAGAGTGTAGGGTATAGAGTGTATGCTATAGAGTGTATGGTGTAGAGTGTATGGTATAGAGTGTAGGGTATAGAGTGTAGAGTGTATGGTATAGAGTGTAGGGTATAGAGTGTAGGGTATAGAGTGTATGTTATAGAGTGTATGGTATAGAGTGTAGAGTGTAGGGTATAGAGTGTAGAGTGTAGGGTATAGAGTGTAGGGTATAGAGTGTAGAGTGTAGGGATTAGAGTGTAGGGTATAGAGTGTAGGGTGTAGAGTGTAGGGTATAGAGTGTAGGGTAGAGAGTGTAGAATGTAGGGATTAGAGTGTAGGGTATAGAGTGTAGGGTATAGAGTGTAGGGTATAGTGTGTAGGGTATAGAGTGTAGAGTGTAGGGTATAGTGTGTAGGGTATAGAGTGCAGGGTGTAGAGTGTAGGGTATAGAGTGTATGCCATAGAGTGTATGGTGTAGAGTGTATGGTATAGAGTGTAGGGTATAGAGTGTAGAGTGTATGGTATAGAGTGTAGGGTATAGAGTGTAGAGTGTAGGGTATAGAGTGTGTGGTATAGAGTGTAGGGTGTAGAGTGTATGGTATAGAGTGTATGGTATAGAGTGTAGAGTGTAGGGTATAGAGTGTAGGGTATAGAGTGTAGGGTATAGAGTGTAGGGCATCGAGTGTAGGGTATAGAGTGTAGGGTATTGAGTGTAGAGTGTAGGGTATAGAGTGTAGAGTGTAGGGTGTAGAGTGTAGAGTGTAGGTTACAGAGTGTAGGGCATAGAGTGTAGGGTGTAGAGTGTAGGGTATAGAGTGTAGAGTGTAGGGTATAGAGTGTATAGTATAGAGTGTAGGGTATAGAGTGTAGGGTATAGAGTGTAGGGTATAGATTGTAGAGTGTAGGCTATAGAGTGTAGGGTATAGAGTGTAGAGTGTAGGGTATAGAGTGTAGGGTATAGAGTGTAGGGTATAGAGTGTAGGGTATAGAGTGTAGAGTGTAGGGTATAGTGTGTAGGGTATAGAGTGCAGGGTGTAGAGTGTAGGGTATAGAGTGTAGGGTATAGAGTGTAGGGTATAAAGTGTAGAGTGTAGGGTATAGAGTGTATAGTGTAGGGTATAGAGTGTAGGGTATAGAGTGTAGGGTATAGAGTGTATGTTATAGAGTGTAGGGTATAGAGTGTAGGGTAGAGAGTGTAGAGTGTAGGGTATAGAGTGTAGGGTATAGAGTGTAGGGTGTAGAGTGTAGGGTATAGAGTGTAGAGTGTAGGGTATAGAGTGTATGGTATAGAGTGTAGGGTATAGAGTGTAGGGTGTAGAGTGTAGGGTATAGAGTGTAGGGTATAGAGTGTAGGGTATAGAGTGTAGGGTATAGAGTGTAGGGAATAGAGTGTAGAGTGTAAGGTATAGAGTGTAGAGTGTAGGGTATAGAGTGTAGGGTATAGAGTGTAGAGTGTAGGGATTAGAGTGTAGGGTATAGAGTGTAGGGTGTAGAGTGTACGGTATAGAGTGTAGAGTGTAGGGTATAGAGTGTATGGTATAGAGTGTAGGGTATAGAGTGTAGGGTGTAGAGTGTAGGGTATAGAGTGTATGGTATAGAGTGTAGGGTATAGAGTGTAAGGTATAGAGTGTAGGGAATAGAGTGTAGAGTGTAAGGTATAGAGTGTAGAGTGTAGGGTATAGAGTGTAGGGTATAGACTGTAGGGTATAGAGTGTAGGGTATAGAGTGTAGGGTATAGATTGTATAGTGTAGGCTATAGAGTGTAGGGTATAGAGTGTAGGGTATAGAGTGTAGGGTATAGAGTGTATGGTATAGAGTGTAGGGTATAGAGTGTAGGTTTTAGAGTGTAGGGTATAGAGTGTAGGGTATAGAGTGTAGGGTATAGAGTGTAGGGTATAGAGTGTAGGGAATAGAGTGTAGAGTGTAAGGTATAGAGTGTAGAGTGTAGGGTATAGAGTGTAGGGTATAGAGTGTAGGGTATAGAGTGTAGGGTATAGATTGTAGAGTGTAGGCTATAGAGTGTAGGGAATAGAGTGTAGGGTATAGAGTGTAGGGTATAGAGTGTAGAGTGTAGGGTATAGTGTGTAGGGTGTAGAGTGTAGAGTATAGAGTGTAGGGTATAGAGTGTAGGGTATAGAGTGTAGGGTATAGAGTGTAGGGAATAGAGTGTAGAGTGTAAGGTATAGAGTGTAGGGTATAGAGTGTAGGGTATAGAGTGTAGAGTGTAGGGATTAGAGTGTAGGGTATAGAGTGTAGGGTGTAGAGTGTAGGGTTTAGAGTGTAGAGTGTAGGGTATAGAGTGTATGGTATAGAGTGTAGGGTATAGAGTGTAGGGTGTAGAGTGTAGGGTATAGAGTGTAGAGTATAGAGTGTAGGGTATAGAGTGTAGGGTATAGAGTGTAGGGAATAGAGTGTAGAGTGTAAGGTATAGAGTGTAGAGTGTAGGGTATAGAGTGTAGGGTATAGAGTGTAGGGTGTAGAGTGTAGGGTATAGAGTGTAGAGTGTAGGGTATAGAGTGTAGGGTATAGACTGTAGGGTATAGAGTGTAGGGTATAGAGTGTAGGGTATAGAGTGTAGGTTTTAGAGTGTAGGGTATAGAGTGTAGGGTATAGAGTGTAGGGTATAGAGTGTAGGGAATAGAGTGTAGAGTGTAAGGTATAGAGTGTAGAGTGTAGGGTATAGAGTGTAGGGTATAGACTGTAGGGTATAGAGTGTAGGGTATAGAGTGTAGGGTATAGATTGTAGAGTGTAGGCTATAGAGTGTAGGGTATAGAGTGTAGAGTGTAGGGTATAGAGTGTAGGGTATAGAGTGTAGGGTATAGAGTGTAGGGTATAGAGTGTAGAGTGTAGGGTATAGTGTGTAGGGTGTAGAGTGTAGGGTATAGAGTGTAGGGTATAGAGTGTAGGTTGTAGAGTGTAGGGTATAGAGTGTAGGGTATAGAGTGTAGGGTATAGAGTGTAGGGTATAGAGTGTAGGGAATAGAGTCTAGAGTGTAAGGTATAGAGTGTAGAGTGTAGGGTATAGAGTGTAGGGTATAGAGTGTAGGGAATAGAGTGTAGAGTGTAAGGTATAGAGTGTAGAGTGTAGGGTATAGAGTGTAGGGTATAGACTGTAGGGTATAGAGTGTAGGGTATAGAGTGTAGGGTATAGATTGTAGAGTGTAGGCTATAGAGTGTAGGGTATAGAGTGTAGAGTGTAGGGTATAGAGTGTAGGGTATAGAGTGTAGGGTATAGAGTGTAGGGTATAGAGTGTAGAGTGTAGGGTATAGTGTGTAGGGTGTAGAGTGTAGGGTATAGAGTGTAGGGTATAGAGTGTAGGGTATAGAGTGTAGGGTATAGAGTGTAGGGAATAGAGTGTAGAGTGTAAGGTATAGAGTGTAGGGTATAGAGTGTAGGGTATAGAGTGTAGAGTGTAGGGATTAGAGTGTAGGGTATAGAGTGTAGGGTGTAGAGTGTAGGGTATAGAGTGTAGAGTGTAATGTATAGAGTGTAGGGTATAGAGTGTAGGGTGTAGAGTGTAGGGTATAGAGTGTAGGGTATAGAGTGTAGGGTATAGAGTGTAGGGTATAGAGTGTAGGGAATAGAGTGTAGAGTGTAAGGTATAGAGTGTAGAGTGTAGGGTATAGAGTGTAGGGTATAGACTGTAGGGTATAGAGTGTAGGGTATATAGTGTAGGGTATAGATTGTAGAGTGTAGGCTATAGAGTGTAGGGTATAGAGTGTAGAGTGTAGCGTATAGAGTGTAGGGTATAGAGTGTAGGGTATAGAGTGTAGGGTATAGAGTGTAGGGTATAGAGTGTAGAGTGTAGGGATTAGAGTGTAGGGTATAGAGTGTAGGGTGTAGAGTGTAGGGTTTAGAGTGTAGAGTGTAGGGTATAGAGTGTATGGTATAGAGTGTAGGGTATAGAGTGTAGGGTGTAGAGTGTAGGGTATAGAGTGTAGAGTATAGAGTGTAGGGTATAGAGTGTAGGGTATAGAGTGTAGGGAATAGAGTGTAGAGTGTAAGGTATAGAGTGTAGAGTGTAGGGTATAGAGTGTAGGGTATAGAGTGTAGGGTGTAGAGTGTAGGGTATAGAGTGTAGAGTGTAGGGTATAGAGTGTAGGGTATAGACTGTAGGGTATAGAGTGTAGGGTATAGAGTGTAGGGTATAGAGTGTAGGTTTTAGAGTGTAGGCTATAGAGTGTAGGGTATAGAGTGTAGGGTATAGAGTGTAGGGAATAGAGTGTAGAGTGTAAGGTATAGAGTGTAGAGTGTAGGGTATAGAGTGTAGGGTATAGACTGTAGGGTATAGAGTGTAGGGTATAGAGTGTAGGGTATAGATTGTAGAGTGTAGGCTATAGAGTGTAGGGTATAGAGTGTAGAGTGTAGGGTATAGAGTGTAGGGTATAGAGTGTAGGGTATAGAGTGTAGGGTATAGAGTGTAGAGTGTAGGGTATAGTGTGTAGGGTGTAGAGTGTAGGGTATAGAGTGTAGGGTATAGAGTGTAGGTTGTAGAGTGTAGGGTATAGAGTGTAGGGTATAGAGTGTAGGGTATAGAGTGTAGGGTATAGAGTGTAGGGAATAGAGTCTAGAGTGTAAGGTATAGAGTGTAGAGTGTAGGGTATAGAGTGTAGGGTATAGACTGTAGGGTATAGAGTGTAGGGTATAGAGTGTAGGGTATAGATTGTAGAGTGTAGGCTATAGAGTGTAGGGTATAGAGTGTAGAGTGTAGGGTATAGAGTGTAGGGTATAGAGTGTAGGGTATAGAGTGTAGGGTATAGAGTGTAGAGTGTAGGGTATAGTGTGTAGGGTGTAGAGTGTAGGGTATAGAGTGTAGGGTATAGAGTGTAGGGTATAGAGTGTAGGGTATAGAGTGTAGGGAATAGAGTGTAGAGTGTAAGGTATAGAGTGTAGGGTATAGAGTGTAGGGTATAGAGTGTAGAGTGTAGGGATTAGAGTGTAGGGTATAGAGTGTAGGGTGTAGAGTGTAGGGTATAGAGTGTAGAGTGTAATGTATAGAGTGTAGGGTATACAGTGTAGGGTGTAGAGTGTAGGGTATAGAGTGTAGGGTATAGAGTGTAGGGTATAGAGTGTAGGGTATAGAGTGTAGGGAATAGAGTGTAGAGTGTAAGGTATAGAGTGTAGAGTGTAGGGTATAGAGTGTAGGGTATAGACTGTAGGGTATAGAGTGTAGGGTATAGAGTGTAGGGTATAGATTGTAGAGTGTAGGCTATAGAGTGTAGGGTATAGAGTGTAGAGTGTAGGGTATAGAGTGTAGGGTATAGAGTGCAGGGTGTAGAGTGTAGGGTATAGAGTGTAGGGTATAGACTGTAGAGTGTAGGGTATAGAGTGTATGCTATAGAGTGTATGGTGTAGAGTGTATCGTATAGAGTGTAGGGTGTAGAGTGTAGAGTGTATGGTATAGAGTGTAGGGTATAGAGTGTAGGGTATAGAGTGTAGAGTGTAGGGTATAGAGTGTATGGTATAGAGTGTAGGGTATAGAGTGTAGGGTGTAGAGTGTAGGGTATAGAGTGTAGGGTATAGAGTGTAGGGAATAGAGTGTAGAGTGTAAGGTATAGAGTGTAGAGTGTGGGGTATAGAGTGTAGGGTAGAGACTGTAGGGTATAGAGTGTAGGGTATAGAGTGTAGGGTATAGATTGTAGAGTGTAGGCTATAGAGTGTAGGGTATAGAGTGTAGAGTGTAGGGTATAGAGTGTAGGGTATAGAGTGTAGGGTATAGTGTGTAGGGTATAGAGTGTAGAGTGTAGGGTATAGTGTGTAGGGTGTAGAGTGCAGGGTGTAGAGTGTAGGGTATAGAGTGTAGGGTATAAAGTGTAGAGTGTAGGGTATAGAGTGTATGCTATACAGTGTATGGTGTAGAGTGCATGGTATAGAGTGTAGGGTATAGAGTGTAGAGTGTATGGTATAGAGTGTAGGGTATAGAGTGTAGGGTATAGAGTGTATGTTATAGAGTGTAGGGTATAGAGTGTAGGGTAGAGAGTGTAGAGTGTAGGGTAGAGAGTGTAGAGTGTAGGGTATAGAGTGTAGAGTGTAGGGATTAGAGTGTAGGGTATAGAGTGTAGGGTATAGAGTGTAGAGTGTAGGGTATAGAGTGTATGGTATAGAGTGTAGGGTATAGAGTGTAGGATGTAGAGTGTAGGGTATAGATTGCAGGGTATAGATTGTAGGGTATAGAGTGTAGGGTATAGAGTGTAGGGAATAGGGTGTAGAGTGTAAGGTATAGAGTGTAGAGTGTAGGGTATAGAGTGTAGGGTATAGAGTGTAGAGTGTAGGGATTAGAGTGTAGGGTATAGAGTGTAGGGTGTAGAGTGTAGGGTATAGAGTGTAGAGTGTAGGGTATAGAGTGTATGGTATAGAGTGTAGGGTATAGAGTGTAGGGTGTAGAGTGTAGGGTATAGAGTGTAGGGTATAGAGTGTAGGGTATAGAGTGTAGGGTATAGAGTGTAGGGAATAGAGTGTAGAGTGTAAGGTATAGAGTGTAGAGTGTAGGGTATAGAGTGTAGGGTATAGACTGTAGGGTATAGAGTGTAGGGTATAGAGTGTAGGGTATAGATTGTAGAGTGTAGGCTATAGAGTGTAGGGTATAGAGTGTAGAGTGTAGGGTATAGAGTGTAGGGTATAGAGTGTAGGGTATAGAGTGTAGGGTATAGAGTGTAGAGTGTAGGGTATAGTGTGTAGGGTATAGAGTGCAGGGTGTAGAGTGTAGGGTATAGAGTGTAGGGTATAGAGTGTAGAGTGTAGGGTATAGAGTGTATGCTATAGAGTGTATGGTGTAGAGTGTATGGTATAGAGTGTAGGGTATAGAGTGTAGAGTGTATGGTATAGAGTGTAGGGTATAGAGTGTAGGGTATAGAGTGTATGTTATAGAGTGTATGGTATAGAGTGTAGAGTGTAGGGTATAGAGTGTAGAGTGTAGGGTATAGAGTGTAGGGTATAGAGTGTAGAGTGTAGGGATTAGAGTGTAGGGTATAGAGTGTAGGGTGTAGAGTGTAGGGTATAGAGTGTAGGGTAGAGAGTGTAGAATGTAGGGATTAGAGTGTAGGGTATAGAGTGTAGGGTATAGAGTGTAGGGTATAGTGTGTAGGGTATAGAGTGTAGAGTGTAGGGTATAGTGTGTAGGGTATAGAGTGCAGGGTGTAGAGTGTAGGGTATAGAGTGTAGGGTATAGAGTGTAGACTGTAGGGTATAGAGTGTATGCCATAGAGTGTATGGTGTAGAGTGTATGGTATAGAGTGTAGGGTATAGAGTGTAGAGTGTATGGTATAGAGTGTAGGGTATAGAGTGTAGAGTGTAGGGTATAGAGTGTGTGGTATAGAGTGTAGGGTGTAGAGTGTATGGTATAGAGTGTATGGTATAGAGTGTAGAGTGTAGGGTATAGAGTGTAGGGTATAGAGTGTAGGGTATAGAGTGTAGGGCATCGAGTGTAGGGTATAGAGTGTAGGGTATAGAGTGTAGAGTGTAGGGTATAGAGTGTAGAGTGTAGGGAATAGAGTGTAGAGTGTAAGGTATAGAGTGTAGAGTGTGGGGTATAGAGTGTAGGGTAGAGACTGTAGGGTATAGAGTGTAGGGTATAGAGTGTAGGGTATAGATTGTAGAGTGTAGGCTATAGAGTGTAGGGTATAGAGTGTAGAGTGTAGGGTATAGAGTGTAGGGTATAGAGTGTAGGGTATAGTGTGTAGGGTATAGAGTGTAGAGTGTAGGGTATAGTGTGTAGGGTGTAGAGTGCAGGGTGTAGAGTGTAGGGTATAGAGTGTAGGGTATAAAGTGTAGAGTGTAGGGTATAGAGTGTATGCTATACAGTGTATGGTGTAGAGTGCATGGTATAGAGTGTAGGGTATAGAGTGTAGAGTGTATGGTATAGAGTGTAGGGTATAGAGTGTAGGGTATAGAGTGTATGTTATAGAGTGTAGGGTATAGAGTGTAGGGTAGAGAGTGTAGAGTGTAGGGTAGAGAGTGTAGAGTGTAGGGTATAGAGTGTAGAGTGTAGGGATTAGAGTGTAGGGTATAGAGTGTAGGGTATAGAGTGTAGAGTGTAGGGTATAGAGTGTATGGTATAGAGTGTAGGGTATAGAGTGTAGGATGTAGAGTGTAGGGTATAGATTGCAGGGTATAGATTGTAGGGTATAGAGTGTAGGGTATAGAGTGTAGGGAATAGGGTGTAGAGTGTAAGGTATAGAGTGTAGAGTGTAGGGTATAGAGTGTAGGGTATAGAGTGTAGAGTGTAGGGATTAGAGTGTAGGGTATAGAGTGTAGGGTGTAGAGTGTAGGGTATAGAGTGTAGAGTGTAGGGTATAGAGTGTATGGTATAGAGTGTAGGGTATAGAGTGTAGGGTGTAGAGTGTAGGGTATAGAGTGTAGGGTATAGAGTGTAGGGTATAGAGTGTAGGGTATAGAGTGTAGGGAATAGAGTGTAGAGTGTAAGGTATAGAGTGTAGAGTGTAGGGTATAGAGTGTAGGGTATAGACTGTAGGGTATAGAGTGTAGGGTATAGAGTGTAGGGTATAGATTGTAGAGTGTAGGCTATAGAGTGTAGGGTATAGAGTGTAGAGTGTAGGGTATAGAGTGTAGGGTATAGAGTGTAGGGTATAGAGTGTAGGGTATAGAGTGTAGAGTGTAGGGTATAGTGTGTAGGGTATAGAGTGCAGGGTGTAGAGTGTAGGGTATAGAGTGTAGGGTATAGAGTGTAGAGTGTAGGGTATAGAGTGTATGCTATAGAGTGTATGGTGTAGAGTGTATGGTATAGAGTGTAGGGTATAGAGTGTAGAGTGTATGGTATAGAGTGTAGGGTATAGAGTGTAGGGTATAGAGTGTATGTTATAGAGTGTATGGTATAGAGTGTAGAGTGTAGGGTATAGAGTGTAGAGTGTAGGGTATAGAGTGTAGGGTATAGAGTGTAGAGTGTAGGGATTAGAGTGTAGGGTATAGAGTGTAGGGTGTAGAGTGTAGGGTATAGAGTGTAGGGTAGAGAGTGTAGAATGTAGGGATTAGAGTGTAGGGTATAGAGTGTAGGGTATAGAGTGTAGGGTATAGTGTGTAGGGTATAGAGTGTAGAGTGTAGGGTATAGTGTGTAGGGTATAGAGTGCAGGGTGTAGAGTGTAGGGTATAGAGTGTAGGGTATAGAGTGTAGACTGTAGGGTATAGAGTGTATGCCATAGAGTGTATGGTGTAGAGTGTATGGTATAGAGTGTAGGGTATAGAGTGTAGAGTGTATGGTATAGAGTGTAGGGTATAGAGTGTAGAGTGTAGGGTATAGAGTGTGTGGTATAGAGTGTAGGGTGTAGAGTGTATGGTATAGAGTGTATGGTATAGAGTGTAGAGTGTAGGGTATAGAGTGTAGGGTATAGAGTGTAGGGTATAGAGTGTAGGGCATCGAGTGTAGGGTATAGAGTGTAGGGTATAGAGTGTAGAGTGTAGGGTATAGAGTGTAGAGTGTAGGGTGTAGAGTGTAGAGTGTAGGTTACAGAGTGTAGGGCATAGAGTGTAGGGTGTAGAGTGTATGGTATAGAGTGTAGAGTGTAGGGTATAGAGTGTATGGTATAGAGTGTAGGGTATAGAGTGTAGGGTATAGAGTGTAGGGTATAGATTGTAGAGTGTAGGCTATAGAGTGTAGGGTATAGAGTGTAGAGTGTAGGGTATAGAGTGTAGGGTATAGAGTGTAGGGTATAGAGTGTAGGGTATAGAGTGTAGAGTGTAGGGTATAGTGTGTAGGGTATAGAGTGCAGGGTGTAGAGTGTAGGGTATAGAGTGTAGGGTATAGAGTGTAGGGTATAAAGTGTAGAGTGTAGGGTATAGAGTGTATAGTGTAGGGTATAGAGTGTAGGGTATAGAGTGTAGGGTATAGAGTGTATGTTATAGAGTGTAGGGTATAGAGTGTAGGGTAGAGAGTGTAGAGTGTAGGGTATAGAGTGTAGGGTATAGAGTGTAGGGTGTAGAGTGTAGGGTATAGAGTGTAGAGTGTAGGGTATAGAGTGTATGGTATAGAGTGTAGGGTATAGAGTGTAGGGTGTAGAGTGTAGGGTATAGAGTGTAGGGTATAGAGTGTAGGGTATAGAGTGTAGGGTATAGAGTGTAGGGAATAGAGTGTAGAGTGTAAGGTATAGAGTGTAGAGTGTAGGGTATAGAGTGTAGGGTATAGAGTGTAGAGTGTAGGGATTAGAGTGTAGGGTATAGAGTGTAGGGTGTAGAGTGTACGGTATAGAGTGTAGAGTGTAGGGTATAGAGTGTATGGTATAGAGTGTAGGGTATAGAGTGTAGGGTGTAGAGTGTAGGGTATAGAGTGTATGGTATAGAGTGTAGGGTATAGAGTGTAAGGTATAGAGTGTAGGGAATAGAGTGTAGAGTGTAAGGTATAGAGTGTAGAGTGTAGGGTATAGAGTGTAGGGTATAGACTGTAGGGTATAGAGTGTAGGGTATAGAGTGTAGGGTATAGATTGTATAGTGTAGGCTATAGAGTGTAGGGTATAGAGTGTAGGGTATAGAGTGTAGGGTATAGAGTGTAGGGTATAGAGTGTAGGGTATAGAGTGTAGAGTGTAGGGTATAGTGTGTAGGGTGTAGAGTGTAGGGTATAGAGTGTAGGGTATAGAGTGTAGGGTATAGAGTGTAGGGTATAGAGTGTAGGGAATAGAGTGTAGAGTGTAAGGTATAGAGTGTAGAGTGTAGTGTATAGAGTGTAGGGTATAGAGTGTAGAGTGTAGGGATTAGAGTGTAGGGTATAGAGTGTAGGGTTTAGAGTGTAGGGTATAGAGTGTAGAGTGTAGGGTATAGAGTGTATGGTATAGAGTGTAGGGTATAGAGTGTAGGGTGTAGAGTGTAGGGTATAGAGTGTAGGGTATAGAGTGTAGGGTATAGAGTGTAGGGTATAGAGTGTAGGGAGTAGAGTGTAAGGTATAGAGTGTAGAGTGTAGGGTATAGAGTGTAGGGTATAGACTGTAGGGTATAGAGTGTAGGGTATAGAGTGTAGGGTATAGATTGTAGAGTGTAGGCTATAGAGTGTAGGGTATAGAGTGTAGAGTGTAGGGTATAGAGTGTAGGGTATAGAGTGCAGGGTGTAGAGTGTAGGGTATAGAGTGTAGGGTATAGAGTGTAGGGTATAAAGTGTAGAGTGTAGGGTATAGAGTGTATAGTGTAGGGTATAGAGTGTAGGGTATAGAGTGTAGGGTATAGAGTGTATGTTATAGAGTGTAGGGTATAGAGTGTAGGGTAGAGAGTGTAGAGTGTAGGGTATAGAGTGTAGGGTATAGAGTGTAGGGAGTAGAGTGTAGGGTATAGAGTGTAGAGTGTAGGGTATATAGTGTATGGTATAGAGTGTAGGGTATAGAGTGTAGGGTGTAGAGTGTAGGGTATAGAGTGTAGGGTATAGAGTGTAGGGTATAGAGTGTAGGGAATAGAGTGTAGAGTGTAAGGTATAGAGTGTAGAGTGTAGGGTATAGAGTGTAGGGTATAGAGTGTAGAGTGTAGGGATTAGAGTGTAGGGTATAGAGTGTAGGGTGTAGAGTGTAGGGAATAGAGTGTAGAGTGTAGGGTATAGAGTGTATGGTATAGAGTGTAGGGTATAGAGTGTAGGTTGTAGAGTGTTGGGTATAGAGTGTAGGGTATAGAGTGTAGGGTATAGAGTGTAGGGAATAGAGTGTAGAGTGTAAGGTATAGAGTGTAGAGTGTAGGGTATAGAGTGTAAGGTATAGACTGTAGGGTATAGAGTGTAGGGTATAGAGTGTAGGGTATAGATTGTAGAGTGTAGGCTATAGAGTGTAGGGTATAGAGTGTAGGGTATAGAGTGTAGGGTATAGAGTGTAGAGTGTAGGGTATAGTGTGTAGGGTGTAGAGTGTAGAGTATAGAGTGTAGGGTATAGAGTGTAGGGTATAGAGTGTAGGGTATAGAGTGTAGGGAATAGAGTGTAGAGTGTAAGGTATAGAGTGTAGGGTATAGAGTGTAGGGTATAGAGTGTAGAGTGTAGGGATTAGAGTGTAGGGTATAGAGTGTAGGGTGTAGAGTGTAGGGTATAGAGTGTAGAGTGTAGGGTATAGAGTGTATGGTGTAGAGTGTAGGGTATAGAGTGTAGGGTGTAGAGTGTAGGGTATAGAGTGTAGGGTATAGAGTGTAGGGTATAGAGTGTAGGGTATAGAGTGTAGGGAATAGAGTGTAGAGTGTAAGGTATAGAGTGTAGAGTGTAGGGTATAGAGTGTAGGGTATAGAGTGTATGGTGTAGAGTGTAGGGTATAGAGTGTAGAGTGTAGGGTATAGAGTGTATGGTATAGAGTGTAGGGTATAGAGTGTAGGTTGTAGAGTGTAGGGTATAGAGTGTAGGGTATAGAGTGTAGGGTATAGAGTGTAGGGTATAGAGTGTAGGGAATAGAGTGTAGAGTGTAAGGTATAGAGTGTAGAGTGTAGGGTATAGAGTGTAGGGTATAGACTGTAGGGTATAGAGTGTAGGGTATAGAGTGTAGGGTATAGATTGTAGAGTGTAGGCTATAGAGTGTAGGGTATAGAGTGTAGAGTGTAGGGTATAGAGTGTAGGGTATAGAGTGTAGGGTATAGAGTGTAGGGCATCGAGTGTAGGGTATAGAGTGTAGGGTATAGAGTGTAGAGTGTAGGGTATAGAGTGTAGAGTGTAGGGTGTAGAGTGTAGAGTGTAGGTTACAGAGTGTAGGGCATAGAGTGTAGGGTGTAGAGTGTAGGGTATAGAGTGTAGAGTGTAGGGTATAGAGTGTATGGTATAGAGTGTAGGGTATAGAGTGTAGGGTATAGAGTGTAGGGTATAGATTGTAGAGTGTAGGCTATAGAGTGTAGGGTATAGAGTGTAGAGTGTAGGGTATAGAGTGTAGGGTATAGAGTGTAGGGTATAGAGTGTAGGGTATAGAGTGTAGAGTGTAGGGTATAGTGTGTAGGGTATAGAGTGCAGGGTGTAGAGTGTAGGGTATAGAGTGTAGGGTATAGAGTGTAGGGTATAAAGTGTAGAGTGTAGGGTATAGAGTGTATAGTGTAGGGTATAGAGTGTAGGGTATAGAGTGTAGGGTATAGAGTGTATGTTATAGAGTGTAGGGTATAGAGTGTAGGGTATAGAGTGTAGAGTGTAGGGTATAGAGTGTAGGGTATAGAGTGTAGGGTGTAGAGTGTAGGGTATAGAGTGTAGAGTGTAGGGTATAGAGTGTATGGTATAGAGTGTAGGGTATAGAGTGTAGGGTGTAGAGTGTAGGGTATAGAGTGTAGGGTATAGAGTGTAGGGTATAGAGTGTAGGGTATAGAGTGTGGGGAATAGAGTGTAGAGTGTAAGGTATAGAGTGTAGAGTGTAGGGTATAGAGTGTAGGGTATAGAGTGTAGAGTGTAGGGATTAGAGTGTAGGGTATAGAGTGTAGGGTGTAGAGTGTACGGTATAGAGTGTAGAGTGTAGGGTATAGAGTGTATGGTATAGAGTGTAGGGTATAGAGTGTAGGGTGTAGAGTGTAGGGTATAGAGTGTATGGTATAGAGTGTAGGGTATAGAGTGTAAGGTATAGAGTGTAGGGAATAGAGTGTAGAGTGTAAGGTATAGAGTGTAGAGTGTAGGGTATAGAGTGTAGGGTATAGACTGTAGGGTATAGAGTGTAGGGTATAGAGTGTAGGGTATAGATTGTATAGTGTAGGCTATAGAGTGTAGGGTATAGAGTGTAGGGTATAGAGTGTAGGGTATAGAGTGTAGGGTATAGAGTGTAGGGTATAGAGTGTAGAGTGTAGGGTATAGTGTGTAGGGTGTAGAGTGTAGGGTATAGAGTGTAGGGTATAGAGTGTAGGGTATAGAGTGTAGGGTATAGAGTGTAGGGAATAGAGTGTAGAGTGTAAGGTATAGAGTGTAGAGTGTAGGGTATAGAGTGTAGGGTATAGAGTGTAGAGTGGAGGGATTAGAGTGTAGGGTATAGAGTGTAGGGTTTAGAGTGTAGGGTATAGAGTGTAGAGTGTAGGGTATAGAGTGTATGGTATAGAGTGTAGGGTATAGAGTGTAGGGTGTAGAGTGTAGGGTATAGAGTGTAGGGTATAGAGTGTAGGGTATAGAGTGTAGGGTATAGAGTGTAGGGAGTAGAGTGTAAGGTATAGAGTGTAGAGTGTAGGGTATAGAGTGTAGGGTATAGACTGTAGGGTATAGAGTATAGGGTATAGAGTGTAGGGTATAGATTGTAGAGTGTAGGCTATAGAGTGTAGGGTATAGAGTGTAGAGTGTAGGGTATAGAGTGTAGGGTATAGAGTGCAGGGTGTAGAGTGTAGGGTATAGAGTGTAGGGTATAGAGTGTAGGGTATAAAGTGTAGAGTGTAGGGTATAGAGTGTATAGTGTAGGGTATAGAGTGTAGGGTATAGAGTGTAGGGTATAGAGTGTATGTTATAGAGTGTAGGGTATAGAGTGTAGGGTAGAGAGTGTAGAGTGTAGGGTATAGAGTGTAGGGTATAGAGTGTAGAGTGTAGGGTATAGAGTGTAGGGTATAGAGTGTAGGGTATAGAGTGTAGGGCATCGAGTGTAGGGTATAGAGTGTAGGGTATAGAGTGTAGAGTGTAGGGTATAGAGTGTAGAGTGTAGGGTGTAGAGTGTAGAGTGTAGGTTACAGAGTGTAGGGCATAGAGTGTAGGGTGTAGAGTGTAGGGTATAGAGTGTAGAGTGTAGGGTATAGAGTGTATGGTATAGAGTGTAGGGTATAGAGTGTAGGGTATAGAGTGTAGGGTATAGATTGTAGAGTGTAGGCTATAGAGTGTAGGGTATAGAGTGTAGAGTGTAGGGTATAGAGTGTAGGGTATAGAGTGTAGGGTATAGAGTGTAGGGTATAGAGTGTAGAGTGTAGGGTATAGTGTGTAGGGTATAGAGTGCAGGGTGTAGAGTGTAGGGTATAGAGTGTAGGGTATAGAGTGTAGGGTATAAAGTGTAGAGTGTAGGGTATAGAGTGTATAGTGTAGGGTATAGAGTGTAGGGTATAGAGTGTAGGGTATAGAGTGTATGTTATAGAGTGTAGGGTATAGAGTGTAGGGTATAGAGTGTAGAGTGTAGGGTATAGAGTGTAGGGTATAGAGTGTAGGGTGTAGAGTGTAGGGTATAGAGTGTAGAGTGTAGGGTATAGAGTGTATGGTATAGAGTGTAGGGTATAGAGTGTAGGGTGTAGAGTGTAGGGTATAGAGTGTAGGGTATAGAGTGTAGGGTATAGAGTGTAGGGTATAGAGTGTAGGGAATAGAGTGTAGAGTGTAAGGTATAGAGTGTAGAGTGTAGGGTATAGAGTGTAGGGTATAGAGTGTAGAGTGTAGGGATTAGAGTGTAGGGTATAGAGTGTAGGGTGTAGAGTGTACGGTATAGAGTGTAGAGTGTAGGGTATAGAGTGTATGGTATAGAGTGTAGGGTATAGAGTGTAGGGTGTAGAGTGTAGGGTATAGAGTGTATGGTATAGAGTGTAGGGTATAGAGTGTAAGGTATAGAGTGTAGGGAATAGAGTGTAGAGTGTAAGGTATAGAGTGTAGAGTGTAGGGTATAGAGTGTAGGGTATAGACTGTAGGGTATAGAGTGTAGGGTATAGAGTGTAGGGTATAGATTGTATAGTGTAGGCTATAGAGTGTAGGGTATAGAGTGTAGGGTATAGAGTGTAGGGTATAGAGTGTAGGGTATAGAGTGTAGAGTGTAGGGTATAGTGTGTAGGGTGTAGAGTGTAGGGTATGGAGTGTAGGGTATAGAGTGTAGGGTATAGAGTGTAGGGTATAGAGTGTAGGGAATAGAGTGTAGAGTGTAAGGTATAGAGTGTAGAGTGTAGGGTATAGAGTGTAGGGTATAGAGTGTAGAGTGTAGGGATTAGAGTGTAGGGTATAGAGTGTAGGGTTTAGAGTGTAGGGTATAGAGTGTAGAGTGTAGGGTATAGAGTGTATGGTATAGAGTGTAGGGTATAGAGTGTAGGGTGTAGAGTGTAGGGTATAGAGTGTAGGGTATAGAGTGTAGGGTATAGAGTGTAGGGTATAGAGTGTAGGGAGTAGAGTGTAAGGTATAGAGTGTAGAGTGTAGGGTGTAGAGTGTAGGGTATAGACTGTAGGGTATAGAGTATAGGGTATAGAGTGTAGGGTATAGATTGTAGAGTGTAGGCTATAGAGTGTAGGGTATAGAGTGTAGAGTGTAGGGTATAGAGTGTAGGGTATAGAGTGCAGGGTGTAGAGTGTAGGGTATAGAGTGTAGGGTATAGAGTGTAGGGTATAAAGTGTAGAGTGTAGGGTATAGAGTGTATAGTGTAGGGTATAGAGTGTAGGGTATAGAGTGTAGGGTATAGAGTGTATGTTATAGAGTGTAGGGTATAGAGTGTAGGGTAGAGAGTGTAGAGTGTAGGGTATAGAGTGTAGGGTATAGAGTGTAGGGAGTAGAGTGTAGGGTATAGAGTGTAGAGTGTAGGGTATATAGTGTATGGTATAGAGTGTAGGGTATAGAGTGTAGGGTGTAGAGTGTAGGGTATAGAGTGTAGGGTATAGAGTGTAGGGTATAGAGTGTAGGGAATAGAGTGTAGAGTGTAAGGTATAGAGTGTAGAGTGTAGGGTATAGAGTGTAGGGTATAGAGTGTAGAGTGTAGGGATTAGAGTGTAGGGTATAGAGTGTAGGGTGTAGAGTGTAGGGAATAGAGTGTAGAGTGTAGGGTATAGAGTGTATGGTATAGAGTGTAGGGTATAGAGTGTAGGTTGTAGAGTGTTGGTTATAGAGTGTAGGGTATAGAGTGTAGGGTATAGAGTGTAGGGAATAGAGTGTAGAGTGTAAGGTATAGAGTGTAGAGTGTAGGGTATAGAGTGTAGGGTATAGACTGTAGGGTATAGAGTGTAGGGTATAGAGTGTAGGGTATAGATTGTAGAGTGTAGGCTATAGAGTGTAGGGTATAGAGTGTAGGGTATAGAGTGTAGGGTATAGAGTGTAGAGTGTAGGGTATAGTGTGTAGGGTGTAGAGTGTAGAGTATAGAGTGTAGGGTATAGAGTGTAGGGTATAGAGTGTAGGGAATAGAGTGTAGAGTGTAAGGTATAGAGTGTAGGGTATAGAGTGTAGGGTATAGAGTGTAGAGTGTAGGGATTAGAGTGTAGGGTATAGAGTGTAGGTTGTAGAGTGTAGGGTATAGAGTGTAGGGTATAGAGTGTAGGGTATAGAGTGTAGGGTATAGAGTGTAGGGTATAGAGTGTAGAGTGTAGGGTATAGAGTGTAGAGTGTAGGGTATAGAGTGTAGGGTATAGAGTGTAGGGTATAGAGTGTAGGGTATAGAGTGTAGAGTGTAGGGTATAGAGTGTAGAGTGTAGGGTATAGAGTGTAGGGTATAGAGTGTAGAGTGTAGGGTATAGAGTGTAGAGTGTAGGGTGTAGAGTGTATGGTATAGAGTGTAGGGTATAGAGTGTAGGGTATAGAGTGTAGGGTATAGAGTGTAGAGTGTAGGGTATAGAGTGTAGAGTGTAGGGTATAGAGTGTAGGGTATAGAGTGTAGGTTATAGAGTGTAGGGTATAGAGTGTAGGGTATAGAGTGTAGAGTGTAGGGTGTAGAGTGTATGGTATAGAGTGTAGGGTATAGAGTGTAGGGTGTAGAGTGTAGGGTATAGAGTGTAGGGTATAGAGTGTAGGGTATAGAGTGTAGGGAATAGAGTGTAGAGTCGTAAGGTATAGAGTGTAGAGTGTAGGGTATAGAGTGTAGAGTGTAGTGATTAGAGTGTAGGGTATAGAGTGTAAGGAATAGAGTGTAGAGTGTAAGGTATAGAATGTAGAGTGTAGGGTATAGAGTGTAGGGTATAGACTGTAGGGTATAGAGTGTAGGATATAGAGTGTAGGGTATAGATTGTAGAGTGTAGGCTATAGAGTGTAGGGTATAGAGTGTAGAGTGTAGGATATAGAGTGTAGGGTATAGAGTGTAGGGTATGGAGTGTAGGGTATAGAGTGTAGAGTGTAGGGTATAGTGTGTAGGGTATAGAGTGTATGGTGTAGAGTGTATGGTATAGAGTGTAGTGTATAGAGTGTAGAGTGTATGGTATAGAGTGCAGGGTATAGAGTGTAGGGTATAGAGTGTATGTTATAGAGTGTAGGGTATAGAGTGTAGAGTGTAGGGTATAGAGTTTAGAGTGTAGGGTATAGAGTGTAGGGTATAGAGAGTAAGGTATAGAGTGTAGGGTGTAGAGTGTAGGGTATAGAGTGTAGGGAATAGAGTGTAGAGTGTAAGGTATAGAGTGTAGAGTGTAGGGTATAGAGTGTATAATATAGAGTGTAGAGTGTAGGGATTAGAGTGTAGGGTATAGAGTGTAGGGTACAGAGTGTAGGGTGTAGAGTGTAGGGTATAGAGTGTAGGGTATAGAGTGTAGGGTATAGAGTGTAGGGAATAGAGTGTAGAGTGTGAGGTATAGAGTGTAGAGTGTAGGGTATAGAGTGTAGGGTATAGACTGTAGGGTATAGAGTGTAGGGTATAGAGTGTAGGGTATAGATTGTAGAGTGTATGGTATAGAGTGTAGGGTATAGAGTGTAGAGTGTATGGTATAGAGTGTTGGGTATATAGTGTAGGGTATAGAGTGTATGTTATAGAGTGTAGGGTATAGAGTGTAGAGTGTAGGGTATAGAGTTTAGAGTGTAGGGTATAGAGTGTAGGGTATAGAGTGTAAGGTATAGAGTGTACCCTACACTCTATACCCTACACTCTATATCCTACACTCTACACTCTATACCCTACACTCTATACCCTACACTCTTTGCCCTACACTCTATACCCTACAATCTATACCCTACACTCTATACCATACACTCTACACCCTACACTCTGCACTCTATACCCTACACTCTACACTCTATACCCTACACTCTATACCCTACACTCTATACCCTACACTCTACACTCTATACCCTACACTCTACACTCTATACCCTACACTCTATACCCTACACTCTATACCCTACACTCTACATTCTATACCCTACACTCTATACCCTACACTCTATACCCTACACTCTATACCCTACACTCTTTGCCCTACACTCTATACCCTACACTCTATACCCTACACTCTATACCCTACACTCTACACTCTATACCCTACACTCTATACCCTACACTCTTTGCCCTACACTCTATACCCTACACTCTATACCCTACACTCTATACCCTACACTCTACACTCTATACCCTACACTCTATACCCTACACTCTATACCCTACACTCTACACTCTATACCCTACACTCTATACCCTACACTCTTTGCCCTACACTCTGTACCCTACACTCTATACCCTACACTCTATGCCCTACACTCTACACTCTATACCCTACACTCTATACCCTACACTCTATACCCTACACTCTATACCCTACACTCTACACTCTATACCCTACACTCTATACCCTACACTCTATACCCTACACTCTATACCCTACACTCTATACCTTACACTCTACACCCTACACTCTATACCCTACACTCTATACCATACACTCTACACCCTACACTCTACACTCTATACCCTACACTCTACATTCTATACCCTACACTCTATAGCCTACACTCTACACTCTATACCCTACACTCTACACTCTATACCCTACACTCTATACCCTACACTCTATACCCTACACTCTATACCCTACACTCTACACTATATACCCTACACTCTATACCCTACACTCTACACTCTATACCCTACACTCTATACCCTACACTCTTTGCCCTACACTCTATACCCTACACTCTATACCCTACACTCTATACCCTACACTCTATACCATACACTCTATACCCTACACTCTACACTCTATACCTACACTCTATACCCTACACTCTATGCCCTACACTCTATACCCTACACTCTACACCCTACACTCTATACCCTACACTCTATACCATAGACTCTATATCCTACACTCTACACTCTATACCCTACACTCTACACCCTACACTCTATACCCTACACTCTAATCCCTACACTCTACACTCTATACCCTACACTCTACACCCTACACTCTATACCCTACACTCTATACCATACACTCTACACCCTACACTCTACACTCTATACCCTACACTCTACACTCTATACCCTACACGCTATACCCTACACTCTATACCCTACACTCTATACCCTACACTCTACACTCTATACCCTACACTCTACAATCTATACCCTACACTCTATACCCTACACTCTATACCCAACACTCTATACCCTACACTCTATACCCTACACTCTACACTATATACCCTACACGCTAAATTCTACACTCTATACCCTACACTCTATACCCTACACTCTACACTATATACCCTACACTCTATACCCTACACTCTATACCCTACACTCTATACCATACACTCTATACCCTACACTCTACACTCTATACCCTACACTCTATACCCTACACTCTATGCCCTACACTCTATACCCTACACTCTACACTCTATACCCTACACTCTACACCCTACACTCTATACCCTACACTCTAATCCCTACACTCTACACTCTATACCCTACACTCTATACCCTACACTCTACACTCTCTACCCTACACTCTATACCCTACAATCTATAACCTACACTCTATACCCTACACTCTATACCCTACACTCTACACTCTATACCGTACACTCTATACCCTACACTCTATACCCTACACTCTATACCCTACACTCTACACCCTACACTCTATACCTTACACTCTATACCCTACACTCTATACCCTACACTCTAAACTCTATACCCTACACTCTACACTCTATACCCTACACTCTATACCCTACACTCTATACCCTACACTCTACACTCTATACCCTACACTCTATACCATACACTCTATACCCTACACTCTATACCGTACACTCTATACCCTACACTCTATACCCTACACTCTATACCCTACACTCTACACCCTACACTCTATACCTTACACTCTATACCCTACACTCTAAACTCTATACCCTACACTCTACACTCTATACCCTACACTCTATACCCTACACTCTATACCCTACACTCTATACCCTAAACTCTATACCCTACACTCTGCACTCTATACCCTACACTCTTTACCATACACTCCATACCCTACACTCTATACCGTACACTCTATACCCTACACTCTATACCCTACACTCTATACCCTACACTCTACACCCTACTCTCTATAACTTACACTCCATACCCTACACTCTATACCCTACACTCTAAACTCTATACCCTACACTCTACACTCTATACCCTACACTCTATAGCATACACTCTATACCCTACACTCTATACCCTACACTCTATACCATACACTCTACACTCTATACCCTACACTCTATACCATACACACTACACCATACACTCTATAGCATACACTCTATACCCTACACTCTACACTCTATAACCTACACTCTATACCCTACACTCTACACCCTGCACTCTATATCGTACACACTATACCCTACACTCTACACTCTATTCCCTACACTCTATACCCTACACTCTATACCCTACACTCTATACCCTACACTCTACACTCTATACCCTACACTCTATAGCCTACACTCTACAATCTATACCCTACACTCTATACCCTACACTCTATACCCTACAGTCTATACCCTACACTCTATACCCTACACTCTACAATCTATACCTTACACTCTACACTCTATTCCCTACACTCTATACCCTACACTCTATACCCTACACTCTATACCCTACACTCTATACCCTACACTCTACACCCTACAATCTATACCCTACACTCTATACCATACACTCTATACCCTACACTCTACTCTCTATACCCTACACTCTACACCCTACACTCTATACCCTACACTCTAATCCCTACACTCTACACTCTATACCCTACACTCTATACCCTACACTCTACACTCTATACTTTACACTCTACACTCTATTCCCTACACTCTATACCCTACACTTTATACCCTACACTCTATACCCTACACTCTATACCCTACACTCTACACCCTACACTCTATACCCTACACTCTATACCATACACTCTATACCCTACACTCTACACTCTATACCCTACACTCTACACCCTACACTCTATGCCCTACACTGTAATCCCTACACTCTGCACTCTATACCCTACACTCTATACCCTACACTCTATACCCTACACTCTACACTCTCTACCCTACACTCTATACCCTACACTCTATAACATACACTCTATACCCTACACTCTATACCATACACTCTATACCATACACTCTACACTCTATACCCTACACTCTATACCATACACTCTACACCATACACTGTATAGCATACACTCTATACCCTACACTCTACACTCTATACCCTACACTCTATACCCTACACTCTACACCCTGCACTCTATACCCTACACACTATACCCTACACTCTACACTCTATACCCTACACTCTATACCCTACACTCTATACCCTACACTCTATACCCTACACTCTACACTCTATACCCTACACTCTATAGCCTACACTCTACAATCTATACCCTACACTCTATACCCTACACTCTATACCCTACAGTCTATACCCTACACTCTATACCCTACACTCTACACTCTATACCTTACATTCTACACTCTATTCCCTACACTCTATACCCTACACTCTATACCCTACACTCTATACCCTACACTCTATACCCTACACTCTATACCATACACTCTATACCCTACACTCTCTACCGTACACTCTATACCCTACACTCTATACCCTACACTCTATACCATACACTCTATACCCTACACTCTACACTCTATACCCTACACTCTACACCCTACACTCTATACCCTACACTCTAATCCCTACACTCTACACTCTATACCCTACACTCTACACTCTATACCTTACACTCTACACTCTATTCCCTACACTCTATACCCTACACTCTATACCCTACACTCTATACCCTACACTCTACACCCTACACTCTATACCCTACACTCTATACCATACACTCTATACCCTACACTTTACACTCTATACCCTACACTCTATACCCTACACTCTACACCCTGCACTCTATACCCTACACACTATACCCTACACTCTACACTCTATACCCTACACTCTATACCCTACACTCTATACCCTACACTCTGCACTCTATACCCTACACTCTATAGCGTACACTCTACAATCTATACCCTACACTCTATACCCTACACTCTATACCCTACACTCTATACCCTACAGTCTATACCCTACACTCTATACCCTACACTCTACACTCTATACCTTACACTCTACACTCTATTCCCTACAATCTATACCCTACACTCTATACCCTACACTCTACACCCTACACTCTATACCCTACACTCTATACCATATACTCTATACACTACACTCTACACTCCATACCCTACACTCTACACCCTACACTCTATACCCTACACTCTAATCCCAACACTCTACACTCTATACCCTACACTCTATACCCTACACTCTACACTCTATACCTTACACTCTACACTCTATTCCCTACACTCTATACCCTACACTCAATACCCTACACTCTATACCCTACACTCTATAACCTACACTCTACACCCTACACTCTATACCCTACACTCTATACCATACACTCTATACCCTACACTTTACACTCTATACCCTACACTCTACACCCTACACTCTATACCCTACACTCTAATCCCTACACTCTACACTCTATACCCTTCACTCTATACCCTACACTCTTTGCCCTACACTCTATACCCTACACTCTATACCCTACACTCTATACCCTACACTCTACACTCTATACCCTACACTCTATACCCTACACTCTTTGCCCTACACTCTATACCCTACACTCTATACCCTACCCTCTATACCCTACACTCTACACTCTATACCCTACACTCTATACCCTACACTCTATACCCTACACTCTACACTCTATACCCTACACTCTATACCCTACACTCTTTGCCCTACACTCTGTACCCTACACTCTATACCCTACACTCTATGCCCTACACTCTACACTCTATACCCTACACTCTATACCCTACACTCTATACCCTACACTCTATACCCTATACCATACACTCTATACCCTACACTCTATACCCTACACTCTATACCCTACACTCTATACCCTACACTCTATACCTTACACTCTACACCCTACACTCTATACCCTACACTCTATACCATACACTCTACACCCTACACTCTACACTCTATACCCTACACTCTACATTCTATACCCTACACTCTATAGCCTACACTCTACACTCTATACCCTACACTCTACACTCTATACCCTACACTCTATACCCTACACTCTATACCCTACACTCTATACCCTACACTCTACACTATATACCCTACACTCTATACCCTACACTCTACACTCTATACCCTACACTCTATACCCTACACTCTTTGCCCTACACTCTATACCCTACACTCTATACCCTACACTCTATACCATACACTCTATACCCTACACTCTACACTCTATACCCTACACTCTATGCCCTACACTCTATACCCTACACTCTACACCCTACACTCTATACCCTACACTCTATACCATAGACTCTATATCCTACACTCTACACTCTATACCCTACACTCTACACCCTACACTCTATACCCTACACTCTAATCCCTACACTCTACACTCTATACCCTACACTCTACACCCTACACTCTATACCCTACACTCTATACCATACACTCTACACCCTACACTCTACACTCTATACCCTACACTCTACACTCTATACCCTACACTCTATACCCTACACTCTATACCCTACACTCTATACCCTACACTCTACACTCTATACCCTACACTCTACAATCTATACCCTACACTCTATACCCTACACTCTATACCCAACACTCTATACCCTACACTCTATACCCTACACTCTACACTATATACCCTACACTCTAAATTCTACACTCTATACCCTACACTCTATACCCTACACTCTACACTATATACCCTACACTCTATACCCTACACTCTATACCCTACACTCTATACCCTACACTCTATACCATACACTCTATACCCTACACTCTACACTCTATACCCTACATTCTATACCCTACACTCTATGCCCTACACTCTATACCCTACACTCTACACTCTATACCCTACACTCTACACCCTACACTCTATACCCTACACTCTAATCCCTACACTCTACACTCTATACCCTACACTCTATACCCTAGACTCTACACTCTCTACCCTACACTCTATACCCTACAATCTATAACCTACACTCTATACCCTGCACTCTATACCCTACACTCTACACTCTATACCCTACACTCTATACCCTACACTCTATACCCTACACTCTATACCCTACACTCTATACCATACACTCTATACCCTACACTCTATACCGTACACTCTATACCCTACACTCTATACCCTACACTCTATACCCTACACTCTACACCCTACACTCTATACCTTACACTCTATACCCTACACTCTATACCCTACACTCTAAACTCTATACCCTACACTCTACACTCTATACCCTACACTCTATACCCTACACTCTATACCCTACACTCTACACTCTATACCCTACACTCTATACCATACACTCTATACCCTACACTCTATACCGTACACTCTATACCCTACACTCTATACCCTACACTCTATACCCTACACTCTACACCCTACACTCTATACCTTACACTCTATACCCTACACTCTAAACTCTATACCCTACACTCTACACTCTATACCCTACACTCTATACCCTACACTCTATACCCTACACTCTATACCCTACACTCTATACCCTAAACTCTATACCCTACACTCTACACTCTATACCCTACACTCTATACCATACACTCCATACCCTACACTCTATACCGTACACTCTATACCCTACACTCTATACCCTACACTCTATACCCTACACTCTACACCCTACTCTCTATAACTTACACTCTATACCCTACACTCTATACCCTACACTCTAAACTCTATACCCTACACTCTACACTCTATACCCTACACTCTATAGCATACACTCTATACCCTACACTCTATACCCTACACTCTATACCATACACTCTACACTCTATACCCTACACTCTATACCATACACACTACACCATACACTCTATAGCATACACTCTATACCCTACACTCTACACTCTATAACCTACACTCTATACCCTACACTCTACACCCTGCACTCTATACCGTACACACTATACCCTACACTCTACACTCTATTCCCTACACTCTATACCCTACACTCTATACCCTACACTCTATACCCTACACTCTACACTCTATACCCTACACTCTATAGCCTACACTCTACAATCTATACCCTACACTCTATACCCTACACTCTATACCCTACAGTCTATACCCTACACTCTATACCCTACACTCTACACTCTATACCTTACACTCTACACTCTATTCCCTACACTCTATACCCTACACTCTATACCCTACACTCTATACCCTACACTCTATACCCTACACTCTACACCCTACACTCTATACCCTACACTCTATACCATACACTCTATACCCTACACTCCACTCTCTATACCCTACACTCTACACCCTACACTCTATACCCTACACTCTAATCCCTACACTCTACACTCTATACCCTACACTCTATACCCTACACTCTACACTCTATACTTTACACTCTACACTCTATTCCCTACACTCTATACCCTACACTTTATACCCTACACTCTATACCCTACACTCTATACCCTACACTCTACACCCTACACTCTATACCCTACACTCTATACCATACACTCTATACCCTACACTCTACACTCTATACCCTACACTCTACACCCTACACTCTATGCCCTACACTGTAATCCCTACACTCTACACTCTATACCCTACACTCTATACCCTACACTCTATACCCTACACTCTACACTCTCTACCCTACACTCTATACCCTACACTCTATAACATACACTCTATACCCTACACTCTATACCATACACTCTATACCATACACTCTACACTCTATACCCTACACTCTATACCATACACTCTACACCATACACTGTATAGCATACACTCTATACCCTACACTCTACACTCTATACCCTACACTCTATACCCTACACTCTACACCCTGCACTCTATACCCTACACACTATACCCTACACTCTACACTCTATACCCTACACTCTATACCCTACACTCTATACCCTACACTCTACACTCTATACCCTACACTCTATAGCCTACACTCTACAATCTATACCCTACACTCTATACCCTACACTCTATACCCTACAGTCTATACCCTACACTCTATACCCTACACTCTACACTCTATACCTTACATTCTACACTCTATTCCCTACACTCTATACCCTACACTCTATACCCTACACTCTATACCCTACACTCTATACCCTACACTCTATACCATACACTCTATACCCTACACTCTCTACCGTACACTCTATACCCTACACTCTATACCCTACACTCTATACCCTACACTCTATACCCTACACTCTACACTCTATACCTTACACTCTACACTCTATTCCCTACACTCTATACCCTACACTCTATACCCTACACTCTATACCCTACACTCTATACCCTACACTCTACACCCTACACTCTATACCCTACACTCTATACCATACACTCTATACCCTACACTCTACACTCTATACCCTACACTCTATACCCTACACTCTACACCCTGCACTCTATACCCTACACACTATACCCTACACTCTACACTCTATACCCTACACTCTATACCCTACACTCTATACCCTGCACTCTACACTCTATACCCTACACTCTATAGCGTACACTCTACAATCTATACCCTACACTCTATACCCTACACTCTATACCCTACACTCTATACCCTACAGTCTATACCCTACACTCTATACCCTACACTCTACACTCTATACCTTACACTCTACACTCTATTCCCTACAATCTATACCCTACACTCTATACCCTACACTCTACACCCTACACTCTATACCCTACACTCTATACCATATACTCTATACACTACACTCTACACTCCATACCCTACACTCTACACCCTACACTCTATACCCTACACTCTAATCCCAACACTCTACACTCTATACCCTACACTCTATACCCTACACTCTACACTCTATACCTTACACTCTACACTCTATTCCCTACACTCTATACCCTACACTCAATACCCTACACTCTATACCCTACACTCTATAACCTACACTCTACACCCTACACTCTATACCCTACACTCTATACCATACACTCTATACCCTACACTTTACACTCTATACCCTACACTCTACACCCTACACTCTATACCCTACACTCTAATCCCTACACTCTACACTCTATACCCTTCACTCTATACCCTACACTCTATACCCTACACTCTACACTCTCTACCCTACACTCTATACTCTACACTCTATACCCTACACTCTACACTCTATACCCTACACTCTACACTCTATACCCTAAACTCTATACCCTACACTCTATACCCTACACTCTATACCATACACTCTATACCCTACACTCTATACCCTACACTCTATACCCTACACTCTATACCCTACACTCTACACCCTACACTCTATACCCTACACTCTATACCCTACACTCTACACTCTACACCCTACACTCTATACCCTACACTCTATACCCTACACTCTATACCCTACACTCTACACTCTATACCTTACACTCTACACTCTATACCCTGCACTCTATACCCTACACTCTATACCCTACACTCTATACCCTACACTCTATACCCTACACTCAACACTATATACCCTACACTCTATACCCTACACTCTATACCCTACACTCTATACCCTACACTCTATACCCTACACTCTATACCCTACACTCTACACTCTATACCCTACACTCTATACCCTACACTCTACACTCTATACTTTACACTCTACACTCTATTCCCTACACTCTATACCCTACACTTTATACCCTACACTCTATACCCTACACTCTATACCCTACACTCTACACCCTACACTCTATACCCTACACTCTATACCATACACTCTATGCCCTACACTGTAATCCCTACACTCTACACTCTATACCCTACACTCTATACCCTACACTCTTTACCCTACACTCTACACTCTCTACCCTACACTCTATACCCTACACTCTATAACATACACTCTATACCCTACACTCTATACCATACACTCTATACCATACACTCTACACTCTATACCCTACACTCTATACCATACACTCTACACCATACACTCTATAGCATACACTCTATACCCTACACTCTACACTCTATACCCTACACTCTATACCCTACACTCTACACCCTGCACTCTATACCCTACACACTATACCCTACACTCTACACTCTATACCCTACACTCTATACCCTACACTCTATACCCTACACTCTACACTCTATACCCTACACTCTATAGCCTACACTCTACAATCTATACCCTACACTCTATACCCTACACTCTATACCCTACAGTCTATACCCTACACTCTATACCCTACACTCTACACTCTATACCTTACATTCTACACTCTATTCCCTACACTCTATACCCTACACTCTATACCGTACACTCTATACCCTACACTCTACACCCTACACTCTATACCCTACACTCTAATCCCTACACTCTACACTCTATACCCTACACTCTATACCCTACACTCTATACCCTACACTCTATACCCTACACTCTACACCCTACACTCTATACCCTACACTCTATACCATACACTCTATACCCTACACTCTACACTCTATACCCTACACTCTACACCCTGCACTCTATACCCTACACACTATACCCTACACTCTACACTCTATACCCTACACTCTATACCCTACACTCTATACCCTACACTCTACACTCTATACCCTACACTCTATAGCGTACACTCTACAATCTATACCCTACACTCTATACCCTACACTCTATACCCTACACTCTATATCCTACAGTCTATACCCTACACTCTATACCCTACACTCTACACTCTATACCTTACACTCTACACTCTATTCCCTACAATCTATACCCTACACTCTATACCCTACACTCTACACCCTACACTCTATACCCTACACTCTATACCATATACTCTATACACTACACTCTACACTCCATACCCTACACTCTACACCCTACACTCTATACCCTACACTCTAATCCCAACACTCTACACTCTATACCCTACACTCTATACCCTACACTCTACACTCTATACCTTACACTCTACACTCTATTCCCTACACTCTATACCCTACACTCAATACCCTACACTCTATACCCTACACTCTATAACCTACACTCTACACCCTACACTCTATACCCTACACTCTATACCATACACTCTATACCCTACACTCTACACTCTATACTCTACACCCTACACTCTATACCCTACACTCTAATCCCTACACTCTACACTCTATACCCTTCACTCTATACCCTACACTCTATACCCTACACTCTACACTCTCTACCCTACACTCTATACCCTACACTCTATACCCTACACTCTACACTCTATACCCTACACTCTACACTCTATACCCTAAACTCTATACCCTACACTCTATACCCTACACTCTATACCATACACTCTATACCCTACACTCTATACCCTACACTCTATACCCTACACTCTATACCCTACACTCTACACCCTACACTCTATACCCTACACTCTATACCCTACACTCTACACTCTACACCCTACACTCTATACCCTACACTCTATACCCTACACTCTATACCCTACACTCTACACTCTATACCCTACACTCTACACTCTATACCCTGCACTCTATACCCTACACTCTATACCCTACACTCTATACCCTACACTCTATACCCTACACTCTATACCCTACACTCTATACCATACACTCTATACCCTACACTCTACACTCTATACCCTACACTCTATATCCTACACTCTATGCCCAACACTCTATACCCTACACTCTACACCCTACACTCTATACCCTACACTCTATACCATACACTCTATACCCTACACTCTACACTCTATACCCTACACTCTACACCCTACACTCTATACCCTACACTCTAATCCCTACAGTCTACACTCTATACCCTACACTCTATACCCTACACTCTACACTCTCTACCCTAAACTCTATACCCTACACTCTATACCCTACACTCTATACCCTACACTCTATACCCTACACTCTACACTCTATACCCTACACTCTACACTCTATACCCTACACTCTATACCCTACACTCAATACCCTACACTCTATACCCTACACTCTACACTCTATACCCTACACTCTATACCCCACACTCTATACCCTACACTCTACACTCTATACCCTACACTCTACACCCTACACTCTATACCCTACACTCTAATCCCTACACTCTACACTCTATACCCTACACTCTATACCCTACACTCTACACTCTATACCTTACACTCTACACTCTATTCCCTACACTCTATAACCTACACTCTACACCCTACACTCTATACCCTACACTCTATACCCTACACTCTACACCCTACACTCTATACCCTACACTCTATACCATACACTCTATACCCTACACTCTACACTCTATACCCTACACTCTATACCCTACACTCTACACCCTGCACTCTATACCCTTCACTCTATACCCTACACTCTATACCCTACACTCTACACTCTCTACCCTACACTCTATACCCTACACTCTATACCCTACACTCTACACTCTATACCCTACACTCTACACTCTATACCCTAAACTCTATACCCTACACTCTATACCCTACACTCTATACCATACACTCTATACCCTACACTCTATACCCTACACTCTACACTCTATACCTTACACTCTACACTCTATTCCCTACAATCTATACCCTACACTCTATACCCTACACTCTACACCCTACACTCTATACCCTACACTCTATACCATATACTCTATACACTACACTCTACACTCCATACCCTACACTCTACACCCTACACTCTATACCCTACACTCTAATCCCAACACTCTACACTCTATACCCTACACTCTATACCCTACACTCTACACTCTATACCTTACACTCTACACTCTATTCCCTACACTCTATACCCTACACTCAATACCCTACACTCTATACCCTACACTCTATAACCTACACTCTACACCCTACACTCTATACCCTACACTCTATACCATACACTCTATACCCTACACTTTACACTCTATACCCTACACTCTACACCCTACACTCTATACCCTACACTCTAATCCCTACACTCTACACTCTATACCCTTCACTCTATACCCTACACTCTATACCCTACACTCTACACTCTCTACCCTACACTCTATACCCTACACTCTATACCCTACACTCTACACTCTATACCCTACACTCTACACTCTATACCCTAAACTCTATACCCTACACTCTATACCCTACACTCTATACCATACACTCTATACCCTACACTCTATACCCTACACTCTATACCCTACACTCTATACCCTACACTCTACACCCTACACTCTATACCCTACACTCTATACCCTACACTCTACACTCTACACCCTACACTCTATACCCTACACTCTATACCCTACACTCTATACCCTACACTCTACACTCTATACCCTACACTCTACACTCTATACCTTGCACTCTATACCCTACACTCTATACCCTACACTCTATACCCTACACTCTATACCCTACACTCTACACTATATACCCTACACTCTATACCCTACACTCTATACCCTACACTCTATACCCTACACTCTATACCCTACACTCTATACCCTACACTCTACACTCTATACCCTACACTCTATACCCTACACTCTACACTCTATACTTTACACTCTACACTCTATTCCCTACACTCTATACCCTACACTTTATACCCTACACTCTATACCCTACACTCTATACCCTACACTCTACACCCTACACTCTATACCCTACACTCTATACCATACACTCTATACCCTACACTCTACACTCTATACCCTACACTCTACACCCTACACTCTATGCCCTACACTGTAATCCCTACACTCTACACTCTATACCCTACACTCTATACCCTACACTCTATACCCTACACTCTACACTCTCTACCCTACACTCTATACCCTACACTCTATAACATACACTCTATACCCTACACTCTATACCATACACTCTATACCATACACTCTACACTCTATACCCTACACTCTATACCATACACTCTACACCATACACTCTATAGCATACACTCTATACCCTACACTCTACACTCTATACCCTACACTCTATACCCTACACTCTACACCCTGCACTCTATACCCTACACACTATACCCTACACTCTACAATCTATACCCTACACTCTATACCCTACACTCTATACCCTACAGTCTATACCCTACACTCTATACCCTACACTCTACACTCTATACCTTACATTCTACACTCTATTCCCTACACTCTATACCCTACACTCTATACCGTACACTCTATACCCTACACTCTATACCCTACACTCTATACCATACACTCTATACCCTACACTCTACACTCTATACCCTACACTCTACACCCTACACTCTATACCCTACACTCTAATCCCTACACTCTACACTCTATACCCTACACTCTATACCCTACACTCTACACTCTATACCTTACACTCTACACTCTATTCCCTAGACTCTATACCCTACACTCTATACCCTACACTCTATACCCTACACTCTATACCCTACACTCTACACCCTACACTCTATACCCTACACTCTATACCATACACTCTATACCCTACACTCTACACTCTATACCCTACACTCTACACCCTGCACTCTATACCCTACACACTATACCCTACACTCTACACTCTATACCCTACACTCTATACCCTACACTCTATACCCTACACTCTACACTCTATACCCTACACTCTATAGCGTACACTCTACAATCTATACCCTACACTCTATACCCTACACTCTATACCCTACACTCTATATCCTACAGTCTATACCCTACACTCTATACCCTACACTCTACACTCTATACCCTACACTCTATACCCTACACTCTACACTCTATACTTTACACTCTACACTCTATTCCCTACACTCTATACCCTACACTTTATACCCTACACTCTATACCCTACACTCTATACCCTACACTCTACACCCTACACTCTATACCCTACACTCTATACCCTACACTCTACACTCTATACTTTACACTCTACACTCTATTCCCTACACTCTATACCCTACACTTTATACCCTACACTCTATACCCTACACTCTATACCATACACTCTATGCCCTACACTGTAATCCCTACACTCTACACTCTATACCCTACACTCTATACCCTACACTCTATACCCTACACTCTACACTCTCTACCCTACACTCTATACCCTACACTCTATAACATACACTCTATACCCTACACTCTATACCATACACTCTATACCATACACTCTACACTCTATACCCTACACTCTATACCATACACTCTACACCATACACTCTATAGCATACACTCTATACCCTACACTCTACACTCTATACCCTACACTCTATACCCTACACTCTACACCCTGCACTCTATACCCTACACACTATACCCTACACTCTACACTCTATACCCTACACTCTATACCCTACACTCTATACCCTACACTCTACACTCTATACCCTACACTCTATAGCCTACACTCTACAATCTATACCCTACACTCTATACCCTACACTCTATACCCTACAGTCTATACCCTACACTCTATACCCTACACTCTACACTCTATACCTTACATTCTACACTCTATTCCCTACACTCTATACCCTACACTCTATACCGTACACTCTATACCTTACACTCTATACCCTACACTCTATACCATACACTCTATACCCTACACTCTACACTCTATACCCTACACTCTACACCCTACACTCTATACCCTACACTCTAATCCCTACACTCTACACTCTATACCCTACACTCTATACCCTACACTCTATACCCTACACTCTATACCCTACACTCTACACCCTACACTCTATACCCTACACTCTATACCATACACTCTATACCCTACACTCTACACTCTATACCCTACACTCTACACCCTGCACTCTATACCCTACACACTATACCCTAAACTCTACACTCTATACCCTACACTCTATACCCTACACTCTATACCCTACACTCTACACTCTATACCCTACACTCTATAGCGTACACTCTACAATCTATACCCTACACTCTATACCCTACACTCTATACCCTACACTCTATATCCTACAGTCTATACCCTACACTCTATACCCTACACTCTACACTCTATACCTTACACTCTACACTCTATTCCCTACAATCTATACCCTACACTCTATACCCTACACTCTACACCCTACACTCTATACCCTACACTCTATACCATATACTCTATACACTACACTCTACACTCCATACCCTACACTCTACACCCTACACTCTATACCCTACACTCTAATCCCAACACTCTACACTCTATACCCTACACTCTATACCCTACACTCTACACTCTATACCTTACACTCTACACTCTATTCCCTACACTCTATACCCTACACTCAATACCCTACACTCTATACCCTACACTCTATAACCTACACTCTACACCCTACACTCTATACCCTACACTCTATACCATACACTCTATACCCTACACTCTACACTCTATACTCTACACCCTACACTCTATACCCTACACTCTAATCCCTACACTCTACACTCTATACCCTTCACTCTATACCCTACACTCTATACCCTACACTCTACACTCTCTACCCTACACTCTATACCCTACACTCTATACCCTACACTCTACACTCTATACCCTACACTCTACACTCTATACCCTAAACTCTATACCCTACACTCTATACCCTACACTCTATACCATACACTCTATACCCTACACTCTATACCCTACACTCTATACCCTACACTCTACACTCTATACCCTACACTCTACACCCTACACTCTATACCCTACACTCTAATCCCTACACTCTACACTCTATACCCTACACTCTATACCCTACACTCTACACTCTATACCTTACACTCTACACTCTATTCCCTAGACTCTATACCCTACACTCTATACCCTACACTCTATACCCTACACTCTATACCCTACACTCTACACCCTACACTCTATACCCTACACTCTATACCATACACTCTATACCCTACACTCTACACTCTATACCCTACACTCTACACCCTGCACTCTATACCCTACACACTATACCCTACACTCTACACTCTATACCCTACACTCTATACCCTACACTCTATACCCTACACTCTACACTCTATACCCTACACTCTATAGCGTACACTCTACAATCTATACCCTACACTCTATACCCTACACTCTATACCCTACACTCTATATCCTACAGTCTATACCCTACACTCTATACCCTACACTCTACACTCTATACCCTACACTCTATACCCTACACTCTACACTCTATACTTTACACTCTACACTCTATTCCCTACACTCTATACCCTACACTTTATACCCTACACTCTATACCCTACACTCTATACCCTACACTCTACACCCTACACTCTATACCCTACACTCTATACCCTACACTCTACACTCTATACTTTACACTCTACACTCTATTCCCTACACTCTATACCCTACACTTTATACCCTACACTCTATACCCTACACTCTATACCATACACTCTATGCCCTACACTGTAATCCCTACACTCTACACTCTATACCCTACACTCTATACCCTACACTCTATACCCTACACTCTACACTCTCTACCCTACACTCTATACCCTACACTCTATAACATACACTCTATACCCTACACTCTATACCATACACTCTATACCATACACTCTACACTCTATACCCTACACTCTATACCATACACTCTACACCATACACTCTATAGCATACACTCTATACCCTACACTCTACACTCTATACCCTACACTCTATACCCTACACTCTACACCCTGCACTCTATACCCTACACACTATACCCTACACTCTACACTCTATACCCTACACTCTATACCCTACACTCTATACCCTACACTCTACACTCTATACCCTACACTCTATAGCCTACACTCTACAATCTATACCCTACACTCTATACCCTACACTCTATACCCTACAGTCTATACCCTACACTCTATACCCTACACTCTACACTCTATACCTTACATTCTACACTCTATTCCCTACACTCTATACCCTACACTCTATACCGTACACTCTATACCTTACACTCTATACCCTACACTCTATACCATACACTCTATACCCTACACTCTACACTCTATACCCTACACTCTACACCCTACACTCTATACCCTACACTCTAATCCCTACACTCTACACTCTATACCCTACACTCTATACCCTACACTCTATACCCTACACTCTATACCCTACACTCTACACCCTACACTCTATACCCTACACTCTATACCATACACTCTATACCCTACACTCTACACTCTATACCCTACACTCTACACCCTGCACTCTATACCCTACACACTATACCCTAAACTCTACACTCTATACCCTACACTCTATACCCTACACTCTATACCCTACACTCTACACTCTATACCCTACACTCTATAGCGTACACTCTACAATCTATACCCTACACTCTATACCCTACACTCTATACCCTACACTCTATATCCTACAGTCTATACCCTACACTCTATACCCTACACTCTACACTCTATACCTTACACTCTACACTCTATTCCCTACAATCTATACCCTACACTCTATACCCTACACTCTACACCCTACACTCTATACCCTACACTCTATACCATATACTCTATACACTACACTCTACACTCCATACCCTACACTCTACACCCTACACTCTATACCCTACACTCTAATCCCAACACTCTACACTCTATACCCTACACTCTATACCCTACACTCTACACTCTATACCTTACACTCTACACTCTATTCCCTACACTCTATACCCTACACTCAATACCCTACACTCTATACCCTACACTCTATAACCTACACTCTACACCCTACACTCTATACCCTACACTCTATACCATACACTCTATACCCTACACTCTACACTCTATACTCTACACCCTACACTCTATACCCTACACTCTAATCCCTACACTCTACACTCTATACCCTTCACTCTATACCCTACACTCTATACCCTACACTCTACACTCTCTACCCTACACTCTATACCCTACACTCTATACCCTACACTCTACACTCTATACCCTACACTCTACACTCTATACCCTAAACTCTATACCCTACACTCTATACCCTACACTCTATACCATACACTCTATACCCTACACTCTATACCCTACACTCTATACCCTACACTCCATACCCTACACTCTACACCCTACACTCTATACCCTACACTCTATACCCTACACTCTACACCCTACACTCTATACCCTACACTCTATACCCTACACTCTATACCCTACACTCTACACTCTATACCCTACACTCTACACTCTATACCCTGCACTCTATACCCTACACTCTATACCCTACACTCTATACCCTACACTCTATACCCTACACTCTATACCCTACACTCTATACCATACACTCTATACCCTACACTCTACACTCTATACCCTACACTCTATATCCTACACTCTATGCCCAACACTCTATACCCTACACTCTACACCCTACACTCTATACCCTACACTCTATACCATACACTCTATACCCTACACTCTACACTCTATACCCTACACTCTACACCCTACACTCTATACCCTACACTCTAATCCCTACAGTCTACACTCTATACCCTACACTCTATACCCTACACTCTACACTCTCTACCCTAAACTCTATACCCTACACTCTATACCCTACACTCTATACCCTACACTCTACACTCTATACCCTACACTCTACACTCTATACCCTACACTCTATACCCTACACTCAATACCCTACACTCTATACCCTACACTCTACACTCTATACCCTACACTCTATACCCTACACTCTATACCCTACACTCTACACTCTATACCCTACACTCTACACCCTACACTCTATACCCTACACTCTAATCCCTACACTCTACACTCTATACCCTACACTCTATACCCTACACTCTACACTCTATACCTTACACTCTACACTCTATTCCCTACACTCTATACCCTACACTCTATACCCTACACTCTATACCCTACACTCTATACCCTACACTCTACACCCTACACTCTATACCCTACACTCTATACCATACACTCTATACCCTACACTCTACACTCTATACCCTACACTCTATACCCTACACTCTACACCCTGCACTCTATACCCTACACACTATACCCTACACTCTACACTCTATACCCTACACTCTATACCCTACACTCTATACCCTACACTCTACACTCTATACCCTACACTCTATAGCGTACACTCTACAATCTATACCCTACACTCTATACCCTACACTCTATACCCTACACTCTATACCCTACAGTCTATACCCTACACTCTATACCCTACACTCTACACTCTATACCTTACACTCTACACTCTATTCCCTACAATCTATACCCTACACTCTATACCCTACACTCTACACCCTACACTCTATACCCTACACTCTATACCATATACTCTATACACTACACTCTACACTCCATACCCTACACTCTACACCCTACACTCTATACCCTACACTCTAATCCCAACACTCTACACTCTATACCCTACACTCTATACCCTACACTCTACACTCTATTCCCTAGACTCTATACCCTACACTCTATACCCTACACTCTATACCCTACACTCTATACCCTACACTCTACACCCTACACTCTATACCCTACACTCTATACCATACACTCTATACCCTACACTCTACACTCTATACCCTACACTCTACACCCTGCACTCTATACCCTACACACTATACCCTACACTCTACACTCTATACCCTACACTCTATACCCTACACTCTATACCCTACACTCTACACTCTATACCCTACACTCTATAGCGTACACTCTACAATCTATACCCTACACTCTATACCCTACACTCTATACCCTACACTCTATATCCTACAGTCTATACCCTACACTCTATACCCTACACTCTACACTCTATACCCTACACTCTATACCCTACACTCTACACTCTATACTTTACACTCTACACACTATTCCCTACACTCTATACCCTACACTTTATACCCTACACTCTATACCCTACACTCTATACCCTACACTCTACACCCTACACTCTATACCCTACACTCTATACCCTACACTCTACACTCTATACTTTACACTCTACACTCTATTCCCTACACTCTATACCCTACACTTTATACCCTACACTCTATACCCTACACTCTATACCATACACTCTATGCCCTACACTGTAATCCCTACACTCTACACTCTATACCCTACACTCTATACCCTACACTCTATACCCTACACTCTACACTCTCTACCCTACACTCTATACCCTACACTCTATAACATACACTCTATACCCTACACTCTATACCATACACTCTATACCATACACTCTACACTCTATACCCTACACTCTATACCATACACTCTACACCATACACTCTATAGCATACACTCTATACCCTACACTCTACACTCTATACCCTACACTCTATACCCTACACTCTACACCCTGCACTCTATACCCTACACACTATACCCTACACTCTACACTCTATACCCTACACTCTATACCCTACACTCTATACCCTACACTCTACACTCTATACCCTACACTCTATAGCCTACACTCTACAATCTATACCCTACACTCTATACCCTACACTCTATACCCTACAGTCTATACCCTACACTCTATACCCTACACTCTACACTCTATACCTTACATTCTACACTCTATTCCCTACACTCTATACCCTACACTCTATACCGTACACTCTATACCCTACACTCTATACCCTACACTCTATACCATACACTCTATACCCTACACTCTACACTCTATACCCTACACTCTACACCCTACACTCTATACCCTACACTCTAATCCCTACACTCTACACTCTATACCCTACACTCTATACCCTACACTCTATACCCTACACTCTATACCCTACACTCTACACCCTACACTCTATACCCTACACTCTATACCATACACTCTATACCCTACACTCTACACTCTATACCCTACACTCTACACCCTGCACTCTATACCCTACACACTATACCCTAAACTCTACACTCTATACCCTACACTCTATACCCTACACTCTATACCCTACACTCTACACTCTATACCCTACACTCTATAGCGTACACTCTACAATCTATACCCTACACTCTATACCCTACACTCTATACCCTACACTCTATATCCTACAGTCTATACCCTACACTCTATACCCTACACTCTACACTCTATACCTTACACTCTACACTCTATTCCCTACAATCTATACCCTACACTCTATACCCTACACTCTACACCCTACACTCTATACCCTACACTCTATACCATATACTCTATACACTACACTCTACACTCCATACCCTACACTCTACACCCTACACTCTATACCCTACACTCTAATCCCAACACTCTACACTCTATACCCTACACTCTATACCCTACACTCTACACTCTATACCTTACACTCTACACTCTATTCCCTACACTCTATACCCTACACTCAATACCCTACACTCTATACCCTACACTCTATAACCTACACTCTACACCCTACACTCTATACCCTACACTCTATACCATACACTCTATACCCTACACTCTACACTCTATACTCTACACCCTACACTCTATACCCTACACTCTAATCCCTACACTCTACAGTCTATACCCTTCACTCTATACCCTACACTCTATACCCTACACTCTACACTCTCTACCCTACACTCTATACCCTACACTCTATACCCTACACTCTACACTCTATACCCTACACTCTACACTCTATACCCTAAACTCTATACCCTACACTCTATACCCTACACTCTATACCATACACTCTATACCCTACACTCTATACCCTACACTCTATACCCTACACTCTATACCCTACACTCTACACCCTACACTCTATACCCTACACTCTATACCCTACACTCTACACTCTACACCCTACACTCTATACCCTACACTCTATACCCTACACTCTATACCCTACACTCTACACTCTATACCCTACACTCTACACTCTATACCCTGCACTCTATACCCTACACTCTATACCCTACACTCTATACCCTACACTCTATACCCTACACTCTATACCCTACACTCTATACCATACACTCTATACCCTACACTCTACACTCTATACCCTACACTCTATATCCTACACTCTATGCCCAACACTCTATACCCTACACTCTACACCCTACACTCTATACCCTACACTCTATACCATACACTCTATACCCTACACTCTACACTCTATACCCTACACTCTACACCCTACACTCTATACCCTACACTCTAATCCCTACAGTCTACACTCTATACCCTACACTCTATACCCTACACTCTACACTCTCTACCCTAAACTCTATACCCTACACTCTATACCCTACACTCTATACCCTACACTCTACACTCTATACCCTACACTCTACACTCTATACCCTACACTCTATACCCTACACTCAATACCCTACACTCTATACCCTACACTCTACACTCTATACCCTACACTCTATACCCTACACTCTATACCCTACACTCTACACTCTATACCCTACACTCTACACCCTACACTCTATACCCTACACTCTAATCCCTACACTCTACACTCTATACCCTACACTCTATACCCTACACTCTACACTCTATACCTTACACTCTACACTCTATTCCCTACACTCTATACCCTACACTCTATACCCTACACTCTATACCCTACACTCTATACCCTACACTCTACACCCTACACTCTATACCCTACACTCTATACCATACACTCTATACCCTACACTCTACACTCTATACCCTACACTCTATACCCTACACTCTACACCCTGCACTCTATACCCTACACACTATACCCTACACTCTACACTCTATACCCTACACTCTATACCCTACACTCTATACCCTACACTCTACACTCTATACCCTACACTCTATAGCGTACACTCTACAATCTATACCCTACACTCTATACCCTACACTCTATACCCTACACTCTATACCCTACAGTCTATACCCTACACTCTATACCCTACACTCTACACTCTATACCTTACACTCTACACTCTATTCCCTACAATCTATACCCTACACTCTATACCCTACACTCTACACCCTACACTCTATACCCTACACTCTATACCATATACTCTATACACTACACTCTACACTCCATACCCTACACTCTACACCCTACACTCTATACCCTACACTCTAATCCCAACACTCTACACTCTATACCCTACACTCTATACCCTACACTCTACACTCTATACCTTACACTCTACACTCTATTCCCTACACTCTATACCCTACACTCAATACCCTACACTCTATACCCTACACTCTATAACCTACACTCTACACCCTACACTCTATACCCTACACTCTATACCATACACTCTATACCCTACACTCTGCACTCTATACCCTACACTCTACACTCTATACCCTACACTCTATACCCTACACTCTATACCCTACACTCTATACCCTACACTCTACACTCTATACCCTACACTCTACACTCTATACCCTACACTCTATACCCTACACTCTATACCCTACACTCTACATTCTATACCCTACACTCTATACCCTCCACTCTATACCCTACACTCTATACCCTACACTCTGTACCCTACACTCTTTGCCCTACACTCTATACCCTACACTCTATACCCTACACTCTATACCCTACACTCTACACTCTATACCCTACACTCTATACCCTACACTCTTTGCCCTACACTCTATACCCTACACTCTATACCCTACACTCTATACCCTACACTATACACTCTATACCCTACACTCTATACCCTACACTCTATACCCTACACTCTACACTCTATACCCTACACTCTATACCCTACACTCTTTGCCCTACACTCTGTACCCTACACTCTATACCCTACACTCTATGCCCTACACTCTACACTCTATACCCTACACTCTATACCCTACACTCTACACTCTATACCCTACACTCTATACCCTACACTCTATACCCTACACTCTATACCCTACACTCTATACCTTACACTCTACACCCTACACTCTATACCCTACACTCTATACCATACACTCTACACCCTACACTCTACACTCTATACCCTACACTCTACATTCTATACCCTACACTCTATAGCCTACACTCTACACTCTATACCCTACACTCTACACTCTATACCCTACACTCTATACCCTACACTCTATACCCTACACTCTACACTATATACCCTACAATCTATACCCTACACTCTATACCCTACACTCTACACTCTATACCCTACAATCTATACCCTACACTCTTTGCCCTACACTCTATACCCTACACTCTATACCCTACACTCTATACCCTACACTCTATACCATACACTCTATACCCTACACTCTACACTCTATACCTACACTCTATACCCTACACTCTATGCCCTACACTCTATACCCTACACTCTACACCCTACACTCTATACCCTACACTCTATACCATAGACTCTATATCCTACACTCTACACTCTATACCCTACACTCTACACCCTACACTCTATACCCTACACTCTAATCCCTACACTCTACACTCTATACCCTACACTCTACACCCTACACTCTATACCCTACACTCTACACTATATACCCTACACTCTATACCCTACACTCTATACCCTACATTCTATACCCTACACTCTATACCATACACTCTATACCCTACAATCTACACTCTATACCCTACACTCTATACCCTACACTCTATGCCCTACACTCTATACCCTACACTCTACACTCTATACCCTACACTCTACACCCTACACTCTATACCCTACACTCTAATCCCTACACTCTACACTCTATACCCTACACTCTATACCCTACACTCTACACTCTCTACCCTACACTCTATACCCTACAATCTATAACCTACACTCTATACCCTACACTCTATACCCTACACTCTACACTCTATACCCTACACTCTATACCCTACACTCTATACCCTACACTCTATACCATACACTCTATACCCTACACTCTATACCATACACTCTATACCCTACACTCTATACCCTACACTCTATACCCTACACTCTACACCCTACACTCTATACCTTACACTCTATACCCTACACTCTAAACCCTACACTCTAAACTCTATACCCTACACTCTACACTCTATACCCTACACTCTATGCCCTACACTCTATACCCTACACTCTACACTCTATACCCTACACTCTACACCCTACACTCTATACCCTACACTCTAATCCCTACACTCTACACTCTGTACCCTACACTCTACACTCTCTACCCTACACTCTATACCCTACAATCTATAACCTACACTCTATACCCTACACTCTATACCCTACACTCTACACTCTATACCCTACACTCTATACCCTACACTCTATACCCTACACTAAACACCCTACACTCTGTACCCTACACTCTATACCATACACTCTATACCCTACACTCTACACTCTATACCCTACACTCTACAACCTACACTCTATACCCTACACTCTAATCCCTACACTCTACACTCTATATTCTACACTCTATACCCTACACTCTACACTCTATACCTTACACTCTACACTCTATTCCCTACACTCTATACCCTACACTCTATACCCCACACTCTATACCCTACACTCTATACCCTACACTCTACACCCTACACTCTATACCCTACACTCTAATCCCTACATTCTACACTCTATACCCTACACTCTATACCCTAAACTCTATACCCTACACTCTATACCCTACACTCTATACCCTACAATCTACACTCTGTACCCTACATTCTATACCCTACACTATTTACCCTACACTCTATACCCTACACTCTATACCCTACACTCTATACCCTACACTATATACCCTACACTCTATACCCTACACTCTATACCCTACACTCTACACCCTACACTCTATACCCTACACTCTATACCATACACTCTACACCCTACACTCTACACTCTATACCCTACACTCTACACTCTATACCCTACACTCTATACTCTACACTCTACACTCTATACCCTACACTCTACACTCTATACCCTACACTCTATACCCTACACTCTATACCCTACACTCTATACCCTACACTCTATACCCTACACTCTACACTATATACCCTACACTCTATACCCTACACTCTATACCCTACACTCTACACTCTATACCCTACACTCTATACCCTACACTCTTTGCCCTACACTCTATACCCTACACTCTATACCCTACACTCTATACCCTACACTCTATACCATACACTCTATACCCTACACTCTACACTCTATAACCTACACTCTATACCCTACACTCTATGCCCTACACTCTATACCCTACACTCTACTCCCTACACTCTATACCCTACACTCTATACCATACACTCTATACCCTACACTCTACACTCTATACCCTACACTCTACACCCTACACTCTATACCCTACACTCTAATCCCTACACTCTACACTCTATACCCTACACTCTATACTCTACACTCTACACCCTACACTCTATACCCTACACTCTATACCATACACTCTACACCCTACACTCTACACTCTATACCCTACACTCTACACTCTATACCCTACACTCTATACCCTACACTCTATACCCTACACTCTATACCCTACACTCTACACTCTATACCCTACACTCTATACCCTACACTCTATACCCAACACTCTATACCCTACACTCTATACCCTACACTCTACACTATATACCCTACACTCTATACCCTACACTCTATACCCTACACTCTATACCCTACACTCTACACTATATACCCTACACTCTATACCCTACACTCTATACCCTACACTCTACACTCTATACCCTACACTCTATACCCTACACTCTTTGCCCTACACTCTATACCCTACACTCTATACCCTACACTCTATACCCTACATTCTATACCATACACTCTATACCCTACACTCTACACTCTATACCCTACACTCTATACCCTACACTCTATGTCCTACACTCTATACCTTACACTCTACACCCTACACTCTATACCCTACACTCTATACCATACACTCTATACCCTACACTCTACACTCAATACCCTACACTCTACACCCTACACTCTATACCCTACACTCTAATCCCTACACTCTACACTCTATACCCTACACTCTATACCCTACACTCTATACCCTGCACTCTACACTCTCTACCCTACACTCTATACCTTACACTCTATACCCTAAAATCTATACCCTACACTCTACACTCTATACCCTACACTCTACACTCTATACCCTACACTCTATACCCTACACTCTATACCCTACACTCTATACCCTACACTCTACACTCTATACCCTACACTCTATACCCTACACTCTATACCCTACACTCTAAACTCTATACCCTACACTCTATACCCTACACCCTATGTCCTACACTCTATACCCTACACTCTACACCCTACACTCTATACCTTACACTCTATACCCTACACTCTATACCCTACACTCTAAACTCTATACCCTACACTCTATACTCGATACCCTACACTCTATAACATACACTCTATACCCTACACTCTATACCCTACACTCTATACCATACACTCTATACCCTACACTCTATACCCTACACTCTACACTCTATACCCTACACTCTATACCATACACTCTATACCCTACACTCTATACCATACACTCTATACCCTACACTCTATACCCTACACTCTACACCCTACACTCTACACTCTATACCCTACACTCTATACCATACACTCTATACCCTACACTCTATACCGTACACTCTATACCCTACACTCTATACCCTACACTCTATACCCTACACTCTACACTCTATACCCTACACTCTATACCCTACACTCTATACCCTACACTCTACACTCTATACCCTACACTCTATACCCTACACCCTATGCCCTACACCCTATGCCCTACACTCTATACCCTACACTCTACACCCTACACTCTATACTTTACACTCTATAACCTACTCTCTATACCCTACACTCTAAACTCTATACCCTACACTCTATACCCTACACTCTATAACATACACTCTATACCCTACACTCTATACCCTACAATCTATACCATACACTCTATACCCTACACTCTATACCCTACACTCTATACCCTACACTCTATACCATACACTCTATACCCTACACTCTATACCGTACACTCTATACCCTACACTCTATACCCTACACTCTATACCCTACACTCTACACCCTACACTCTAAACCTTACACTCTATACCCTACACTCTATACCCTACACTCTAAACTCTATACCCTACACTCTACACTCTATACCCTACACTCTATACCCTACACTCTATACCCTATTCTCTATACCCTACACTCTATACCCTACACTCTATACCCTACACTCTACATTCTATACCTTACACTCTACACTCTATTCCTTACACTCTATACCCTACACTCTAATCACTACACTCTACACTCTATACCCTACACTCTACACTCTATACCTTACACTCTACACTCTATTCCCTACACTCTATGCCCTACACTCTATACCCTACACTCTATACCCTACACTCTACACCCTACACTCTATACCCTACACTCTATACCATACACTCTACACCCTACACTCTACACTCTATACCCTACACTCTATACCCTACACTCTATAACCTACACTCTATACCCTACACTCTATACCCTACACTCTACACTCTATACCCTACACTCTACACTCTATACCCTACACTCTATACCCTACACTCTATACCCTACACTCTATACCCTACAATCTACACTCTATACCCTACACTCTATACCCTACACTCTATACCCTACACTCTACACTCTATACCCTACACTCTATACCCTACACTCTTTGCCCTACACTCTATACCCTACACTCTATACTCTACACTCTATACCCTACACTCTATACCATACACTCTATACCCTACACTCTATACCCTACACTCTATACCCTACACTCTATGCCCTACAATCTATACCCTACACTCTACACCCTACACTCTATACCCTACACTCTGTACTAAACACTCTATACCCTACACTCTATACCCTACACTCTATACCCTACACTCTAATCCCTACACTCTACACTCTATACCCTACACTCTATACCATACACTCTATACCCTGCACTCTACACTCTCTACCCTACACTCTATACCTTACACTCTATACCCTAAAATCTATACCCTACACTCTACACTCTATACCCTACACTCTACACTCTATACCCTACACTCTATACCATACACTCTATACCCTACACTCTATACCCTACACTCTACACTCTATACCCTACACTCTATACCCTACACTCTATACCCTACACTCTAAACTCTATACCCTACACTCTATACCCTACACCCTATGTCCTACACTCTATACCCTACACTCTACACCCTACACTCTATACCTTACACTCTATACCCTACACTCTATACCCTACACTCTAAACTCTATACCCTACACTCTATACTCGATACCCTACACTCTATAACATACACTCTATACCCTACACTCTATACCCTACACTCTATACCATACACTCTATACCCTACACTCTATACCCTACACTCTACACTCTATACCCTACACTCTATACCATACACTCTATACCCTACACTCTATACCATACACTCTATACCCTACACTCTATACCCTACACTCTACACCCTACACTCTACACTCTATACCCTACACTCTATACCATACACTCTATACCCTACACTCTATACCGTACACTCTATACCCTACACTCTATACCCTACACTCTATACCCTACACTCTACACTCTATACCCTACACTCTATACCCTACACTCTATACCCTACACTCTACACTCTATACCCTACACTCTATACCCTACACCCTATGCCCTACACCCTATGCCCTACACTCTATACCCTACACTCTACACCCTACACTCTATACTTTACACTCTATAACCTACTCTCTATACCCTACACTCTAAACTCTATACCCTACACTCTATACCCTACACTCTATAACATACACTCTATACCCTACACTCTATACCCTACAATCTATACCATACACTCTATACCCTACACTCTATACCCTACACTCTATACCCTACACTCTATACCATACACTCTATACCCTACACTCTATACCGTACACTCTATACCCTACACTCTATACCCTACACTCTATACCCTACACTCTACACCCTACACTCTAAACCTTACACTCTATACCCTACACTCTATACCCTACACTCTAAACTCTATACCCTACACTCTACACTCTATACCCTACACTCTATACCCTACACTCTATACCCTATTCTCTATACCCTACACTCTATACCCTACACTCTATACCCTACACTCTACATTCTATACCTTACACTCTACACTCTATTCCTTACACTCTATACCCTACACTCTAATCACTACACTCTACACTCTATACCCTACACTCTACACTCTATACCTTACACTCTACACTCTATTCCCTACACTCTATGCCCTACACTCTATACCCTACACTCTATACCCTACACTCTACACCCTACACTCTATACCCTACACTCTATACCATACACTCTACACCCTACACTCTACACTCTATACCCTACACTCTATACCCTACACTCTATAACCTACACTCTATACCCTACACTCTATACCCTACACTCTACACTCTATACCCTACACTCTACACTCTATACCCTACACTCTATACCCTACACTCTATACCCTACACTCTATACCCTACAATCTACACTCTATACCCTACACTCTATACCCTACACTCTATACCCTACACTCTACACTCTATACCCTACACTCTATACCCTACACTCTTTGCCCTACACTCTATACCCTACACTCTATACTCTACACTCTATACCCTACACTCTATACCATACACTCTATACCCTACACTCTATACCCTACACTCTATACCCTACACTCTATGCCCTACAATCTATACCCTACACTCTACACCCTACACTCTATACCCTACACTCTGTACTAAACACTCTATACCCTACACTCTATACCCTACACTCTATACCCTACACTCTATAACCTACACTCTACACTCTATACCCTACACTCTACACTCTATACCCTACACTATATACCCTACACTCTATACCGTACACTCTATACCCTACACTTCATACCCTACACTCTACACTCTATACCCTACACTCTATACCCTACACTCTATACCCTACACTCTATACCCTACACTCTATGCCCTACACTCTATACCCTACACTCTATACCTTACACTCTATACCCTACACTCTATACCCTACACTCTACACTCTATACCCTACACTCTATATCCTACACTCTACACTCTATATCCTACACTCTATACCATACACTCTATACCCTACACTTTATACCGTAAACTCTATACCCTACACTCTATACCCTACACTCTATTCCCTACACTCTACACCCTACACTCTATACCTTACACTCTATACCCTACACTCTATACCCTACACTCTATACCCTACACTCTATGCCCTACACTCTATACCCTACACTCTACACCCTACACTCTATACCCTACACTCTGTACTAAACACTCTATACCCTACACTCTATACCCTACACTCTATAACCTACACTCTATAACCTACACTCTACACTCTATACCCTACACTCTACACTCTATACCCTACACTCTATACCCTACACTCTATACCCTACACTCTATACCCTACACTTCATACCCTACACTCTACACTCTATACCCTACACTCTATACCCTACACTCTATACCCTACACTCTATACCCTACACTCTATGCCCTACACTCTATACCCTACACTCTATACCTTACACTCTATACCCTACACTCTATACCCTACACTCTACACTCTATACCCTACACTCTATATCCTACACTCTACACTCTATACCCTACACTCTATACCATACACTCTATACCCTACACTTTATACCGTAAACTCTATACCCTACACTCTATACCCTACACTCTATTCCCTACACTCTACACCCTACACTCTATACCTTACACTCTATACCCTACACTCTATACCCTACACTCTAAACTCTATACCCTACATTCTACACTCTATACCCTACACTCTATAACATACACTCTATACCCTACACTATATACCCAACACTCTATACCATACACTCTACACTCTATACCCTACACTCTATACCATACACTCTACACCATACACTCTATAGCATACACTCTATACCCTACACTCTACACTCTATACCCTGCACTCTATACCCTACACACTGTGCACTACACTCTATGCCCTACACTTTATACCCTACACTCTATACCCTACAATCTATACCCTACACTCTACACTCTATACCCTACACTCTATAGCCTACACTCTACAATCTATACCCTACACTCTATACCCTACACTCTATACCCTACAGTCTGTACCCTACACTCTATACCCTACACTATACACTCTATACCTTACACTCTACACTCTATTCCCTACACTCTATATCCTACACTCTATACCCTACACTCTATACCCTACACTCTATACCCTACACTCTACACCCTACACTCTGTACCCTACACTCTATACCATACACTCTATACCCTACACTCTACACTCTATACCCTACACTCTACACCCTACACTCTATACCCTACACTCTAATCCCTACACTCTACACTCTATATTCTACACTCTATACCCTACACTCTACACTCTATACCTTACACTCTACACTCTATTCCCTACACTCTATACCCTACACTCTATACCCCACACTCTATACCCTACACTCTATACCCTACACTCTACACCCTACACTCTATACCCTACACTCTATACCATACACTCTATACCCTACACTCTACACTCTATACCCTACACTCTACACCCTACACACTATACCCTACACTCTAATCCCTACACTCTACACTCTATACCCTACACTCTATACCCTACACTCTATACCCTACACTCTATACCCTACACTCTATACCCTACACTCTACACTCTATACCCTACACTCTATACCCTACACTCTATACCCTACACTCTACACTCTGTACCCTACATTCTATACCCTACACTATTTGCCCTACACTCTATACCCTACACTCTATACCCTACACTCTATACCCTACACTATATACCCTACACTCTATACCCTACACTCTATACCCTACACTCTACACCCTACACTCTATACCCTACACTCTATACCATACACTCTACACCCTACACTCTACACTCTATACCCTACACTCTACACTCTATACCCTACACTCTATACCCTACACTCTACACTCTATACCCTACACTCTACACTCTATACCCTACACTCTATACCCTACACTCTATACCCTACACTCTATACCCTACACTCTACACTATATACCCTACACTCTATACCCTACACTCTATACCCTACACTCTACACTCTATACCCTACACTCTATACCCTACACTCTTTGCCCTACACTCTATACCCTACACTCTATACCCTACACTCTATACCCTACACTCTATACCATACACTCTATACCCTACACTCTACACTCTATAACCTACACTCTATACCCTACACTCTATGCCCTACACTCTATACCCTACACTCTACACCCTACACTCTATACCCTACACTCTATACCATACACTCTATACCCTACACTCTACACTCTATACCCTACACTCTACACCCTACACTCTATACCCTACACTCTAATCCCTACACTCTACACTCTATACCCTACACTGTATACCCTACACTCTATACCCTGCACTCTACACTCTCTACCCTACACTCTATACCTTACACTCTATACCCTAAAATCTATACCCTACACTCTACACTCTATACCCTACACTCTACACTCTATACTCTACACTCTATACCCTACACTCTATACCCTACACTCTATACCCTACACTCTACACTCTATACCCTACACTCTATACCCTACACTCTATACCCTACACTCTAAACTCTATACCCTACACTCTATACCCTACACCCTATGTCCTACACTCTATACCCTACACTCTACACCCTACACTCTATACCTTACACTCTATACCCTACACTCTATACCCTACACTCTAAACTCTATACCCTACACTCTATACTCGATACCCTACACTCTATAACATACACTCTATACCCTACACTCTATACCCTACACTCTATACCATACACTCTATACCCTACACTCTATACCCTACACTCTACACTCTATACCCTACACTCTATACCATACACTCTATACCCTACACTCTATACCATACACTCTATACCCTACACTCTATACCCTACACTCTACACCCTACACTCTACACTCTATACCCTACACTCTATACCATACACTCTATACCCTACACTCTATACCGTACACTCTATACCCTACACTCAATACCCTACACTCTATACCCTACACTCTACACTCTATACCCTACACTCTATACCCTACACTCTATACCCTACACTCTACACTCTATACCCTACACTCTATACCCTACACCCTATGCCCTACACTCTATACCCTACACTCTACACCCTACACTCTATACCTTACACTCTATAACCTACTCTCTATACCCTACACTCTAAACTCTATACCCTACACTCTATACCCTACACTCTATAACATACACTCTATACCCTACACTCTATACCCTACAATCTATACCATACACTCTATACCCTACACTCTATACCCTACACTCTATACCCTACACTCTATACCATACACTCTATACCCTACACTCTATACCGTACACTCTATACCCTACACTCTATACCCTACACTCTATACCCTACACTCTACACCCTACACTCTAAACCTTACACTCTATACCCTACACTCTATACCCTACACTCTAAACTCTATACCCTACACTCTACACTCTATACCCTACACTCTATACCCTACACTCTATACCCTATTCTCTATACCCTACACTCTATACCCTACACTCTACACCCTACAATCTATACCTTACACTCTATACCCTACACTCTATACCCTACACTCTACATTCTATACCTTACACTCTACACTCTATTCCTTACACTCTATACCCTACACTCTCATCACTACACTACACACTCTATACCCTACACTCTACACTCTATACCTTACACTCTACACTCTATTCCCTACACTCTATACCCTACACTCTATACCCTACACTCTATACCCTACACTCTACACCCTACACTCTATACCCTACACTCTATACCATACACTCTACACCCTACACTCTACACTCTATACCCTACACTCTATACCCTACACTCTATAACCTACACTCTATACCCTACACTCTATACCCTACACTCTACACTCTATACCCTACACTCTACACTCTATACCCTACACTCTATACCCTACACTCTATACCCTACACTCTATACCCTACAATCTACACTCTATACCCTACACTCTATACCCTACACTCTATACCCTACACTCTACACTCTATACCCTACACTCTATACCCTACACTCTTTGCCCTACACTCTATACCCTACACTCTATACTCTACACTCTATACCCTACACTCTATACCATACACTCTATACCCTACACTCTATACCCTACACTCTATACCCTACACTCTATGCCCTACACTCTATACCCTACACTCTACACCCTACACTCTATACCCTACACTCTGTACTAAACACTCTATACCCTACACTCTATACCCTACACTCTATACCCTACACTCTATAACCTACACTCTACACTCTATACCCTACACTCTACACTCTATACCCTACACTATATACCCTACACTCTATACCCTACACTCTATACCCTACACTTCATACCCTACACTCTACACTCTATACCCTACACTCTATACCCTACACTCTATACCCTACACTCTATGCCCTACACTCTATACCCTACACTCTATACCTTACACTCTATACCCTACACTCTATTCCCTACACTCTACACTCTATACCCTACACTCTATATCCTACACTCTACACTCTATATCCTACACTCTATACCATACACTCTATACCCTACACTTTATACCGTAAACTCTATACCCTACACTCTATACCCTACACTCTATTCCCTACACTCTACACCCTACACTCTATACCTTACACTCTATACCCTACACTCTATACCCTACACTCTATACCCTACACTCTATGCCCTACACTCTATACCCTACACTCTACACCCTACACTCTATACCCTACACTCTGTACTAAACACTCTATACCCTACACTCTATACCCTACACTCTATACCCTACACTCTATAACCTACACTCTACACTCTATACCCTACACTCTACACTCTATACCCTACACTCTATACCCTACACTCTATACCCTACACTCTATACCCTACACTTCATACCCTACACTCTACACTCTATACCCTACACTCTATACCCTACACTCTATACCCTACACTCTATACCCTACACTCTATACCTTACACTCTATACCCTACACTCTATACCCTACACTCTACACTCTATACCCTACACTCTATATCCTACATTCTACACTCTATACCCTACACTCTATACCATACACTCTATACCCTACACTTTATACCGTAAACTCTATACCCTACACTCTACACCCTACACTCTATTCCCTACACTCTACACCCTACACTCTATACCTTACACTCTATACCCTACACTCTATACCCTACACTCTAAACTCTATACCCTACATTCTACACTCTATACCCTACACTCTATAACATACACTCTATACCCTACACTATATACCCAACACTCTATACCATACACTCTACACTCTATACCCTACACTCTATACCATACACTCTACACCATACACTCTATAGCATACACTCTATACCCTACACTCTACACTCTATACCCTGCACTCTATACCCTACACACTGTGCACTACACTCTATGCCCTACACTCTATACCCTACACTCTATAACTTACACTCTATACCCTACAATCTATACCCTACACTCTACACTCTATACCCTACACTCTATAGCCTACACTCTACAATCTATACCCTACACTCTATACCCTACAGTCTGTACCCTACACTCTATACCCTACACTATACACTCTATACCTTACACTCTACACTCTATACCCTACACTCTATACCCTACACCCTATGTCCTACACTCTGTACCCTACACTCTACACCCTACACTCTATACCTTACACTCTATACCCTACACTCTATACCCTACACTCTAAACTCTATACCCTACACTCTATACTCGATACCCTACACTCTATAACATACACTCTATACCCTACACTCTATACCCTACACTCTATACCATACACTCTATACCCTACACTCTATACCCTACACTCTACACTCTATACCCTACACTCTATACCATACACTCTATACCCTACACTCTATACCATACACTCTATACCCTACACTCTATACCCTACACTCTACACCCTACACTCTACACTCTATACCCTACACTCTATACCATACACTCTATACCCTACACTCTATACCGTACACTCTATACCCTACACTCAATACCCTACACTCTATACCCTACACTCTACACTCTATACCCTACACTCTATACCCTACACTCTATACCCTACACTCTACACTCTATACCCTACACTCTATACCCTACACCCTATGCCCTACACTCTATACCCTACACTCTACACCCTACACTCTATACCTTACACTCTATAACCTACTCTCTATACCCTACACTCTAAACTCTATACCCTACACTCTATACCCTACACTCTATAACATACACTCTATACCCTACACTCTATACCCTACAATCTATACCATACACTCTATACCCTACACTATATACCCTACACTCTATACCATACACTCTATACCCTACACTCTATACCGTACACTCTATACCCTACACTCTATACCCTACACTCTATACCCTACACTCTACACCCTACACTCTAAACCTTACACTCTATACCCTACACTCTATACCCTACACTCTAAACTCTATACCCTACACTCTACACTCTATACCCTACACTCTATACCCTACACTCTATACCCTATTCTCTATACCCTACACTCTATACCCTACACTCTACACCCTACAATCTATACCTTACACTCTATACCCTACACTCTATACCCTACACTCTACATTCTATACCTTACACTCTACACTCTATTCCTTACACTCTATACCCTACACTCTCATCACTACACTACACACTCTATACCCTACACTCTACACTCTATACCTTACACTCTACACTCTATTCCCTACACTCTATACCCTACACTCTATACCCTACACTCTATACCCTACACTCTACACCCTACACTCTATACCCTACACTCTATACCATACACTCTACACCCTACACTCTACACTCTATACCCTACACTCTATACCCTACACTCTATAACCTACACTCTATACCCTACACTCTATACCCTACACTCTACACTCTATACCCTACACTCTACACTCTATACCCTACACTCTATACCCTACACTCTATACCCTACACTCTATACCCTACAATCTACACTCTATACCCTACACTCTATACCCTACACTCTATACCCTACACTCTACACTCTATACCCTACACTCTATACCCTACACTCTTTGCCCTACACTCTATACCCTACACTCTATACTCTACACTCTATACCCTACACTCTATACCATACACTCTATACCCTACACTCTATACCCTACACTCTATACCCTACACTCTATGCCCTACACTCTATACCCTACACTCTACACCCTACACTCTATACCCTACACTCTGTACTAAACACTCTATACCCTACACTCTATACCCTACACTCTATACCCTACACTCTATAACCTACACTCTACACTCTATACCCTACACTCTACACTCTATACCCTACACTATATACCCTACACTCTATACCCTACACTCTATACCCTACACTTCATACCCTACACTCTACACTCTATACCCTACACTCTATACCCTACACTCTATACCCTACACTCTATACCCTACACTCTATACCCTACACTCTATGCCCTACACTCTATACCCTACACTCTATACCTTACACTCTATACCCTACACTCTATACCCTACACTCTACACTCTATACCCTACACTCTATATCCTACACTCTACACTCTATATCCTACACTCTATACCATACACTCTATACCCTACACTTTATACCGTAAACTCTATACCCTACACTCTATACCCTACACTCTATTCCCTACACTCTACACCCTACACTCTATACCTTACACTCTATACCCTACACTCTATATCCTACACTCTATACCCTACACTCTATGCCCTACACTCTATACCCTACACTCTACACCCTACACTCTATACCCTACACTCTGTACTAAACACTCTATACCCTACACTCTATACCCTACACTCTATACCCTACACTCTATAACCTACACTCTACACTCTATACCCTACACTCTACACTCTATACCCTACACTCTATACCCTACACTCTATACCCTACACTCTATACCCTACACTTCATACCCTACACTCTACACTCTATACCCTACACTCTATACCCTACACTCTATACCCTACACTCTATACCCTACACTCTATACCCTACACTCTATACCTTACACTCTATACCCTACACTCTATACCCTACACTCTACACTCTATACCCTACACTCTATATCCTACACTCTACACTCTATACCCTACACTCTATACCATACACTCTATACCCTACACTTTATACCGTAAACTCTATACCCTACACTCTATACCCTACACTCTATTCCCTACACTCTACACCCTACACTCTATACCTTACACTCTATACCCTACACTCTATACCCTACACTCTAAACTCTATACCCTACATTCTACACTCTATACCCTACACTCTATAACATACACTCTATACCCTACACTATATACCCAACACTCTATACCATACACTCTACACTCTATACCCTACACTCTATACCATACACTCTACACCATACACTCTATAGCATACACTCTATACCCTACACTCTACACTCTATACCCTGCACTCTATACCCTACACACTGTGCACTACACTCTATGCCCTACACTCTATACCCTACACTCTATAACCTACAGTCTATACCCTACAATCTATACCCTACACTCTACACTCTATACCCTACACTCTATAGCCTACACTCTACAATCTATACCCTACACTCTATACCCTACACTCTATACCCTACAGTCTGTACCCTACACTCTATACCCTACACTATACACTCTATACCTTACACTCTACACTCTATTCCCTACACTCTATATCCTACACTCTATACCCTACACTCTATACCCTACACTCTATACCCTACACTCTACACCCTACACTCTGTACCCTACACTCTATACCATACACTCTATACCCTACACTCTACACTCTATACCCTACACTCTACACCCTACACTCTATACCCTACACTCTAATCCCTACACTCTACACTCTATATTCTACACTCTATACCCTACACTCTACACTCTATACCTTACACTCTACACTCTATTCCCTACACTCTATACCCTACACTCTATACCCCACACTCTATACCCTACACTCTATACCCTACACTCTACACCCTACACTCTATACCCTACACTCTATACCATACACTCTATACCCTACACTCTACACTCTATACCCTACACTCTACACCCTACACACTATACCCTACACTCTAATCCCTACACTCTACACTCTATACCCTACACTCTATACCCTACACTCTATACCCTACACTCTATACCCTACACTCTACACCCTACACTCTATACCCTACACTCTGTACTAAACACTCTATACCCTACACTCTATACCCTACACTCTATACCCTACACTCTATAACCTACACTCTACACTCTATACCCTACACTCTACACTCTATACCCTACACTATATACCCTACACTCTATACCCTACACTCTATACCCTACACTTCATACCCTACACTCTACACTCTATACCCTACACTCTATACCCTACACTCTATACCCTACACTCTATGCCCTACACTCTATACCCTACACTCTATACCTTACACTCTATACCCTACACTCTATACCCTACACTCTACACTCTATACCCTACACTCTATACCCTACACTCTATACCCTACACTCTACACTCTATACCCTACACTCTATACCCTACACCCTATGCCCTACACTCTATACCCTACACTCTACACCCTACACTCTATACCTTACACTCTATAACCTACTCTCTATAACCTACACTCTAAACTCTATACCCTACACTCTATACCCTACACTCTATAACATACACTCTATACCCTACACTCTATACCCTACAATCTATACCATACACTCTATACCCTACACTCTATACCCTACACTCTATACCATACACTCTATACCCTACACTCTATACCGTACACTCTATACCCTACACTCTATACCCTACACTCTATACCCTACACTCTACACCCTACACTCTAAACCTTACACTCTATACCCTACACTCTATACCCTACACTCTAAACTCTATACCCTACACTCTACACTCTATACCCTACACTCTATACCCTACACTCTATACCCTATTCTCTATACCCTACACTCTATACCCTACACTCTACACCCTACAATCTATACCTTACACTCTATACCCTACACTCTATACCCTACACTCTACATTCTATACCTTACACTCTACACTCTATTCCTTACACTCTATACCCTACACTCTCATCACTACACTACACACTCTATACCCTACACTCTACACTCTATACCTTACACTCTACACTCTATTCCCTACACTCTATACCCTACACTCTATACCCTACACTCTATACCCTACACTCTACACCCTACACTCTATACCCTACACTCTATACCATACACTCTACACCCTACACTCTACACTCTATACCCTACACTCTATACCCTACACTCTATAACCTACACTCTATACCCTACACTCTATACCCTACACTCTACACTCTATACCCTACACTCTACACTCTATACCCTACACTCTATACCCTACACTCTATACCCTACACTCTATACCCTACAATCTACACTCTATACCCTACACTCTATACCCTACACTCTATACCCTACACTCTACACTCTATACCCTACACTCTATACCCTACACTCTTTGCCCTACACTCTATACCCTACACTCTATACTCTACACTCTATACCCTACACTCTATACCATACACTCTATACCCTACACTCTATACCCTACACTCTATACCCTACACTCTATGCCCTACACTCTATACCCTACACTCTACACCCTACACTCTATACCCTACACTCTGTACTAAACACTCTATACCCTACACTCTATACCCTACACTCTATACCCTACACTCTATAACCTACACTCTACACTCTATACCCTACACTCTACACTCTATACCCTACACTATATACCCTACACTCTATACCCTACACTCTATACCCTACACTTCATACCCTACACTCTACACTCTATACCCTACACTCTATACCCTACACTCTATACCCTACACTCTATACCCTACACTCTATACCCTACACTCTATGCCCTACACTCTATACCCTACACTCTATACCTTACACTCTATACCCTACACTCTATACCCTACACTCTACACTCTATACCCTACACTCTATATCCTACACTCTACACTCTATATCCTACACTCTATACCATACACTCTATACCCTACACTTTATACCGTAAACTCTATACCCTACACTCTATACCCTACACTCTATTCCCTACACTCTACACCCTACACTCTATACCTTACACTCTATACCCTACACTCTATACCCTACACTCTATACCCTACACTCTATGCCCTACACTCTATACCCTACACTCTACACCCTACACTCTATACCCTACACTCTGTACTAAACACTCTATACCCTACACTCTATACCCTACACTCTATACCCTACACTCTATAACCTACACTCTACACTCTATACCCTACACTCTACACTCTATACCCTACACTCTATACCCTACACTCTATACCCTACACTCTATACCCTACACTTCATACCCTACACTCTACACTCTATACCCTACACTCTATACCCTACACTCTATACCCTACACTCTATACCCTACACTCTATACCCTACACTCTATACCTTACACTCTATACCCTACACTCTATACCCTACACTCTACACTCTATACCCTACACTCTATATCCTACACTCTACACTCTATACCCTACACTCTATACCATACACTCTATACCCTACACTTTATACCGTAAACTCTATACCCTACACTCTATACCCTACACTCTATTCCCTACACTCTACACCCTACACTCTATACCTTACACTCTATACCCTACACTCTATACCCTACACTCTAAACTCTATACCCTACATTCTACACTCTATACCCTACACTCTATAACATACACTCTATACCCTACACTATATACCCAACACTCTATACCATACACTCTACACTCTATACCCTACACTCTATACCATACACTCTACACCATACACTCTATAGCATACACTCTATACCCTACACTCTACACTCTATACCCTGCACTCTATACCCTACACACTGTGCACTACACTCTATGCCCTACACTCTATACCCTACACTCTATAACCTACACTCTATACCCTACAATCTATACCCTACACTCTACACTCTATACCCTACACTCTATAGCCTACACTCTACAATCTATACCCTACACTCTATACCCTACACTCTATACCCTACAGTCTGTACCCTACACTCTATACCCTACACTATACACTCTATACCTTACACTCTACACTCTATTCCCTACACTCTATATCCTACACTCTATACCCTACACTCTATACCCTACACTCTATACCCTACACTCTACACCCTACACTCTGTACCCTACACTCTATACCATACACTCTATACCCTACACTCTACACTCTATACCCTACACTCTACACCCTACACTCTATACCCTACACTCTAATCCCTACACTCTACACTCTATATTCTACACTCTATACCCTACACTCTACACTCTATACCTTACACTCTACACTCTATTCCCTACACTCTATACCCTACACTCTATACCCCACACTCTATACCCTACACTCTATACCCTACACTCTACACCCTACACTCTATACCCTACACTCTATACCATACACTCTATACCCTACACTCTACACTCTATACCCTACACTCTACACCCTACACACTATACCCTACACTCTAATCCCTACACTCTACACTCTATACCCTACACTCTATACCCTACACTCTATACTCTACACTCTATACCCTACACTCTACACCCTACACTCTATACCCTACACTCTGTACTAAACACTCTATACCCTACACTCTATACCCTACACTCTATACCCTACACTCTATAACCTACACTCTACACTCTATACCCTACACTCTACACTCTATACCCTACACTATATACCCTACACTCTATACCCTACACTCTATACCCTACACTTCATACCCTACACTCTACACTCTATACCCTACACTCTATACCCTACACTCTATACCCTACACTCTATGCCCTACACTCTATACCCTACACTCTATACCTTACACTCTATACCCTACACTCTATACCCTACACTCTACACTCTATACCCTACACTCTATATCCTACACTCTACACTCTATATCCTACACTCTATACCATACACTCTATACCCTACACTTTATACCGTAAACTCTATACCCTACACTCTATACCCTACACTCTATTCCCTACACTCTACACCCTACACTCTATACCTTACACTCTATACCCTACACTCTATACCCTACACTCTATACCCTACACTCTATGCCCTACACTCTATACCCTACACTCTACACCCTACACTCTATACCCTACACTCTGTACTAAACACTCTATACCCTACACTCTATTCCCTACACTCTATACCCTACACTCTATAACCTACACTCTACACTCTATACCCTACACTCTACACTCTATACCCTACACTCTATACCCTACACTCTATACCCTACACTTCATACCCTACACTCTACACTCTATACCCTACACTCTATACCCTACACTCTATACCCTACACTCTATACCCTACACTCTATACCTTACACTCTATACCCTACACTCTATACCCTACACTCTACACTCTATACCCTACACTCTATATCCTACACTCTACACTCTATACCCTACACTCTATACCATACACTCTATACCCTACACTTTATACCGTAAACTCTATACCCTACACTCTATACCCTACACTCTATTCCCTACACTCTACACCCTACACTCTATACCTTACACTCTATACCCTACACTCTATACCCTACACTCTAAACTCTATACCCTACATTCTACACTCTATACCCTACACTCTATAACATACACTCTATACCCTACACTATATACCCAACACTCTATACCATACACTCTACACTCTATACCCTACACTCTATACCATACACTCTACACCATACACTCTATAGCATACACTCTATACCCTACACTCTACACTCTATACCCTGCACTCTATACCCTACACACTGTGCACTACACTCTATGCCCTACACTCTATACCCTACACTCTATAACCTACACTCTATACCCTACAATCTATACCCTACACTCTACACTCTATACCCTACACTCTATAGCCTACACTCTACAATCTATACCCTACACTCTATACCCTACACTCTATACCCTACAGTCTGTACCCTACACTCTATACCCTACACTATACACTCTATACCTTACACTCTACACTCTATTCCCTACACTCTATATCCTACACTCTATACCCTACACTCTATACCCTACACTCTATACCCTACACTCTACACCCTACACTCTGTACCCTACACTCTATACCATACACTCTATACCCTACACTCTACACTCTATACCCTACACTCTACACCCTACACTCTATACCCTACACTCTAATCCCTACACTCTACACTCTATATTCTACACTCTATACCCTACACTCTACACTCTATACCTTACACTCTACACTCTATTCCCTACACTCTATACCCTACACTCTATACCCCACACTCTATACCCTACACTCTATACCCTACACTCTACACCCTACACTCTATACCCTACACTCTATACCATACACTCTATACCCTACACTCTACACTCTATACCCTACACTCTACACCCTACACACTATACCCTACACTCTAATCCCTACACTCTACACTCTATACCCTACACTCTATACCCTACACTCTATACCCTACACTCTATACCCTACACTCTACACTCTATACCCTACACTCTATACCCTACACTCTATACCCTACACTCTACACTCTGTACCCTACATTCTATACCCTACACTATTTGCCCTACACTCTATACCCTACACTCTATACCCTACACTCTATACCCTACACTATATACCCTACACTCTATACCCTACACTCTACACCTTACACTCTATACCCTACACTCTATACCATACACTCTACACCCTACACTCTACACTCTATACCCTACACTCTACACTCTATACCCTACACTCTATACCCTACACTCTACACTCTATACCCTACACTCTACACTCTATACCCTACACTCTATACCCTACACTCTATACCCTACACTGTACACTATATACCCTACACTCTATACCCTACACTCTATACCCTACACTCTACACTCTATACCCTACACTCTATACCCTACACTCTTTGCCCTACACTCTATACCCTACACTCTATACCCTACACTCTATACCCTACACTCTATACCATACACTCTATACCCTACACTCTACACTCTATAACCTACACTCTATACCCTACACTCTATGCCCTACACTCTATACCCTACACTCTACACCCTACACTCTATACCCTACACTCTATACCATACACTCTATACCCTACACTCTACACTCTATACCCTACACTCTACACCCTACACTCTATACCCTACACTCTAATCCCTACACTCTACACTCTATACCCTACACTCTATACCCTACACTCTACACCCTACACTCTATACCCTACACTCTATACCATACACTCTACACCCTACACTCTACACTCTATACCCTACACTCTACACTCTATACCCTACACTCTATACCCTACACTCTATACCCTACACTCTATACCCTACACTCTACACTCTATACCCTACACTCTATACCCTACACTCTATACCCAACACTCTATACCCTACACTCTATACCCTACACTCTACACTATATACCCTACACTCTATACCCTACACTCTATACCCTACACTCTATACCCTACACTCTACACTATATACCCTACACTCTATACCCTACACTCTATACCCTACACTCTATACCCTACACTCTACACTCTATACCCTACACTCTATACCCTACACTCTTTGCCCTACACTCTATACCCTACACTCTATACCCTACACTCTATACCCTACACTCTATACCATACACTCTATACCCTACACTCTACACTCTATACCCTACACTCTATACCCTACACTCTATGCCCTACACTCTATACCCTACACTCTACACCCTACAATCTATACCCTACACTCTATACCATACACTCTATACCCTACACTCTACACTCAATACCCTACACTCTACACCCTACACTCTATACCCTACACTCTAATCCCTACACTCTACACTCTATACCCTACACTCTATACCCTACACTCTATACCCTACACTCTACACTCTCTACCCTACACTCTATACCTTACACTCTATACCCTAAAATCTATACCCTACACTCTACACTCTATACCCTACACTCTACACTCTATACCCTACACTCTATACCCTACACTCTATACCCTACACTCTATACCCTACACTCTACACTCTATACCCTACACTCTATACCCTACACTCTATACCCTACACTCTAAACTCTATACCCTACACTCTATACCCTACACCCTATGTCCTACACTCTATACCCTACACTCTACACCCTACACTCTATACCTTACACTCTACACCCTACACTCTATACCCTACACTCTAAACTCTATACCCTACACTATACTCGATACCCTACACTCTATAACATACACTCTATACCCTACACTCTATACCCTACACTCTATACCATACACTCTATACCCTACACTCTATACCCTACACTCTACACTCTATACCCTACACTCTATACCATACACTCTATACCCTACACTCTATACCATACACTCTATACCCTACACTCTATACCCTACACTCTACACCCTACACTCTACACTCTATACCCTACACTCTATACCCTACACTCTATACCCTACACTCTATACCCTACACTCTATACCCTACACTCTATACCCTACACTCTATACCATACACTCCATACCCTACACTCTATACCGTACACTCTATACAATACACTCTATACCCTACACTCTATACCCTACACTCTACACCCTACACTCTATACCTTACACTCTATACCCTACACTCTATACCCTACACTCTATACCCTACACTCTAAACTCTATATGTAAAGCAGTTAATACAAGAGAAGATAGTATTCTGCTACAGATGGATCTGGATAAGTTGGAAACTTGGGCTGAAAGGTGGCAGATGAGGTTTAACAATGATAAATGTAAGGTTATACACATGGGAAGAGGGAATCAATATCACCATTACACACTGAACGGGAAACCACTGGGTAAATCTGACAGGGAGAAGGACTTGGGGATCCTAGTTAATGATAAACTTACCTGGAGCAGCCAGTGCCAGGCAGCAGCTGCCAAGGCAAACAGGATCATGGGGTGCATTAAAAGAGGTCTGGATACACATGATGAGAGCATTATACTGCCTCTGTACAAATCCCTAGTTAGACCGCACATGGAGTACTGTGTCCAGTTTTGGGCACCGGTGCTCAGGAAGGATATAATGGAACTAGAGAGAGTACAAAGGAGGGCAACAAAATTAATAAAGGGGATGGGAGAACTACAATACCCAGATAGATTAGCGAAATTAGGATTATTTAGTCTAGAAAAAAGACGACTGAGGGGCGATCTAATAACCATGTATAAGTATATAAGGGGACAATACAAATATCTCGCTGAGGATCTGTTTATACCAAGGAAGGTGATGGGCACAAGAGGGCATTCTTTGCGTCTGGAGGAGAGAAGGTTTTCCCACCAACATAGAAGATGATTCTTTACTGTTAGGGCAGTGAGAATCTGGAATTGCTTGCCTGAGGAGGTGGTGATGGCGAACTCAGTCGAGGGGTTCAAGAGAGGCCTGGATGTCTTCCTGGAGCAGAACAATATTGTATCATACAATTATTAGGTTCTGTAGAAGGACGTAGATCTGTGTATTTATTATAATGGAATATAGGCTGAACTGGATGGACAAATGTCTTTTTTCGGCCTTACTAACTATGTTACTATGTTACTATGTATATCCTACACTCTACACTCTATACCATACACTCTATAACATACACTCTATACCCTACACTCTATACCCTACACTCTATACCATACACTCTACACTCTATACCCTACACTCTATACCATACACTCTACACCATACACTCTATAGCATACACTCTATACCCTACACTCTACACTCTATATCCTACACTCTATACCCTACACTCTACACCCTGCACTCTATACCCTACACACTATACCCTACACTCTACACTCTATACCCTACACTCTATACCCTACACTCTATACCCTACACTCTACACTCTATACCCTACACTCTATAGCCTACACTCTACAATCTATACCCTACACTCTATACCCTACACTCTATACCCTACAGTCTATACCCTACACTCTATACCCTACACTCTACACTCTATACCTTACACTCTACACTCTATTCCCTACACTCTATACCCTACACTCTATACCCTACACTCTACACCCTACACTCTATACCCTACACTCTATACCATACACTCTATACCCTACACTCTATACCCTACACTCTACACTCTATACCTTACACTCTACACTCTATTCCCTACACTCTATACCCTACACTCTATACCCTACACTCTATACCCTACACTCTATACCCTATTCTCTATACCCTACACTCTATACCCTACACTCTACACCCTACAATCTATACCTTACACTCTATACCCTACACTCTATACCCTACACTCTAAACTCTAAACCCTACACTCTACACTCTATACCCTACACTCTACACTCTATACCCTACACTCTACACTCTATACCCTACACTCTATAACATACACTCTATACCCTACACTCTATACCCTACACTCTATACCATACACTCTATACCCTACACTCTATACCCTACACTCTACACTCTATACCCTACACTCTATACCATACACTCTATACCCTACACTCTATACCGAACACTCTATACCCTACACTCTATACCCTACACTCTATACCCTACACTCTATACCTTACACTCTATACCCTACACTCTATACCCTACACTCTACACCCTACACTCTATACCCTACACTCTGTACTAAACACTCTATACCCTACACTCTATACCCTACACTCTATACCCTACACTCTATAACCTACACTCTACACTCTATACCCTACACTCTACACTCTATACCCTACACTCTATACCCTACACTCTATACCCTACACTCTATACCCTACACTTCATACCCTACACTCTACACTCTATACCCTACACTCTATACCCTACACTCTATACCCTACACTCTATACCCTACACTCTATACCCTACACTCTATACCTTACACTCTATACCCTACACTCTATACCCTACACTCTACACTCTATACCCTACACTCTATATCCTACACTCTACACTCTATACCCTACACTCTATACCATACACTCTATACCCTACACTTTATACCGTAAACTCTATACCCTACACTCTATACCCTACACTCTATTCCCTACACTCTACACCCTACACTCTATACCTTACACTCTATACCCTACACTCTATACCCTACACTCTAAACTCTATACCCTACATTCTACACTCTATACCCTACACTCTATAACATACACTCTATACCCTACACTATATACCCAACACTCTATACCATACACTCTACACTCTATACCCTACACTCTATACCATACACTCTACACCATACACTCTATAGCATACACTCTATACCCTACACTCTACACTCTATACCCTGCACTCTATACCCTACACACTGTGCACTACACTCTATGCCCTACACTCTATACCCTACACTCTATAACCTACACTCTATACCCTACAATCTATACCCTACACTCTACACTCTATACCCTACACTCTATAGCCTACACTCTACAATCTATACCCTACACTCTATACCCTACACTCTATACCCTACAGTCTGTACCCTACACTCTATACCCTACACTATACACTCTATACCTTACACTCTACACTCTATTCCCTACACTCTATATCCTACACTCTATACCCTACACTCTATACCCTACACTCTATACCCTACACTCTACACCCTACACTCTGTACCCTACACTCTATACCATACACTCTATACCCTACACTCTACACTCTATACCCTACACTCTACACCCTACACTCTATACCCTACACTCTAATCCCTACACTCTACACTCTATATTCTACACTCTATACCCTACACTCTACACTCTATACCTTACACTCTACACTCTATTCCCTACACTCTATACCCTACACTCTATACCCCACACTCTATACCCTACACTCTATACCCTACACTCTACACCCTACACTCTATACCCTACACTCTATACCATACACTCTATACCCTACACTCTACACTCTATACCCTACACTCTACACCCTACACACTATACCCTACACTCTAATCCCTACACTCTACACTCTATACCCTACACTCTATACCCTACACTCTATACTCTACACTCTATACCCTACACTCTACACCCTACACTCTATACCCTACACTCTGTACTAAACACTCTATACCCTACACTCTATACCCTACACTCTATACCCTACACTCTATAACCTACACTCTACACTCTATACCCTACACTCTACACTCTATACCCTACACTATATACCCTACACTCTATACCCTACACTCTATACCCTACACTTCATACCCTACACTCTACACTCTATACCCTACACTCTATACCCTACACTCTATACCCTACACTCTATGCCCTACACTCTATACCCTACACTCTATACCTTACACTCTATACCCTACACTCTATACCCTACACTCTACACTCTATACCCTACACTCTATATCCTACACTCTACACTCTATATCCTACACTCTATACCATACACTCTATACCCTACACTTTATACCGTAAACTCTATACCCTACACTCTATACCCTACACTCTATTCCCTACACTCTACACCCTACACTCTATACCTTACACTCTATACCCTACACTCTATACCCTACACTCTATACCCTACACTCTATGCCCTACACTCTATACCCTACACTCTACACCCTACACTCTATACCCTACACTCTGTACTAAACACTCTATACCCTACACTCTATTCCCTACACTCTATACCCTACACTCTATAACCTACACTCTACACTCTATACCCTACACTCTACACTCTATACCCTACACTCTATACCCTACACTCTATACCCTACACTTCATACCCTACACTCTACACTCTATACCCTACACTCTATACCCTACACTCTATACCCTACACTCTATACCCTACACTCTATACCCTACACTCTATACCTTACACTCTATACCCTACACTCTATACCCTACACTCTACACTCTTTACCCTACACTCTATATCCTACACTCTACACTCTATACCCTACACTCTATACCATACACTCTATACCCTACACTTTATACCGTAAACTCTATACCCTACACTCTATACCCTACACTCTATTCCCTACACTCTACACCCTACACTCTATACCTTACACTCTATACCCTACACTCTATACCCTACACTCTAAACTCTATACCCTACATTCTACACTCTATACCCTACACTCTATAACATACACTCTATACCCTACACTATATACCCAACACTCTATACCATACACTCTACACTCTATACCCTACACTCTATACCATACACTCTACACCATACACTCTATAGCATACACTCTATACCCTACACTCTACACTCTATACCCTGCACTCTATACCCTACACACTGTGCACTACACTCTATGCCCTACACTCTATACCCTACACTCTATAACCTACACTCTATACCCTACAATCTATACCCTACACTCTACACTCTATACCCTACACTCTATAGCCTACACTCTACAATCTATACCCTACACTCTATACCCTACACTCTATACCCTACAGTCTGTACCCTACACTCTATACCCTACACTATACACTCTATACCTTACACTCTACACTCTATTCCCTACACTCTATATCCTACACTCTATACCCTACACTCTATACCCTACACTCTATACCCTACACTCTACACCCTACACTCTGTACCCTACACTCTATACCATACACTCTATACCCTACACTCTACACTCTATACCCTACACTCTACACCCTACACTCTATACCCTACACTCTAATCCCTACACTCTACACTCTATATTCTACACTCTATACCCTACACTCTACACTCTATACCTTACACTCTACACTCTATTCCCTACACTCTATACCCTACACTCTATACCCCACACTCTATACCCTACACTCTATACCCTACACTCTACACCCTACACTCTATACCCTACACTCTATACCATACACTCTATACCCTACACTCTACACTCTATACCCTACACTCTACACCCTACACACTATACCCTACACTCTAATCCCTACACTCTACACTCTATACCCTACACTCTATACCCTACACTCTATACCCTACACTCTATACCCTACACTCTACACTCTATACCCTACACTCTATACCCTACACTCTATACCCTACACTCTACACTCTGTACCCTACATTCTATACCCTACACTATTTGCCCTACACTCTATACCCTACACTCTATACCCTACACTCTATACCCTACACTATATACCCTACACTCTATACCCTACACTCTACACCTTACACTCTATACCCTACACTCTATACCATACACTCTACACCCTACACTCTACACTCTATACCCTACACTCTACACTCTATACCCTACACTCTATACCCTACACTCTACACTCTATACCCTACACTCTACACTCTATACCCTACACTCTATACCCTACACTCTATACCCTACACTGTACACTATATACCCTACACTCTATACCCTACACTCTATACCCTACACTCTACACTCTATACCCTACACTCTATACCCTACACTCTTTGCCCTACACTCTATACCCTACACTCTATACCCTACACTCTATACCCTACACTCTATACCATACACTCTATACCCTACACTCTACACTCTATAACCTACACTCTATACCCTACACTCTATGCCCTACACTCTATACCCTACACTCCACACCCTACACTCTATACCCTACACTCTATACCATACACTCTATACCCTACACTCTACACTCTATACCCTACACTCTACACCCTACACTCTATACCCTACACTCTAATCCCTACACTCTACACTCTATACCCTACACTCTATACCCTACACTCTACACCCTACACTCTATACCCTACACTCTATACCATACACTCTACACCCTACACTCTACACTCTATACCCTACACTCTACACTCTATACCCTACACTCTATACCCTACACTCTATACCCTACACTCTATACCCTACACTCTACACTCTATACCCTACACTCTATACCCTACACTCTATACCCAACACTCTATACCCTACACTCTATACCCTACACTCTACACTATATACCCTACACTCTATACCCTACACTCTATACCCTACACTCTACACTATATACCCTACACTCTATACCCTACACTCTATACCCTACACTCTATACCCTACACTCTACACTCTATACCCTACACTCTATACCCTACACTCTTTGCCCTACACTCTATACCCTACACTCTATACCCTACACTCTATACCCTACACTCTATACCATACACTCTATACCCTACACTCTACACTCTATACCCTACACTCTATACCCTACACTCTATGCCCTACACTCTATACCCTACACTCTACACCCTACAATCTATACCCTACACTCTATACCATACACTCTATACCCTACACTCTACACTCAATACCCTACACTCTACACCCTACACTCTATACCCTACACTCTAATCCCTACACTCTACACTCTATACCCTACACTCTATACCCTACACTCTATACCCTACACTCTACACTCTCTACCCTACACTCTATACCTTACACTCTATACCCTAAAATCTATACCCTACACTCTACACTCTATACCCTACACTCTACACTCTATACCCTACACTCTATACCCTACACTCTATACCCTACACTCTATACCCTACACTCTACACTCTATACCCTACACTCTATACCCTACACTCTATACCCTACACTCTAAACTCTATACCCTACACTCTATACCCTACACCCTATGTCCTACACTCTATACCCTACACTCTACACCCTACACTCTATACCTTACACTCTACACCCTACACTCTATACCCTACACTCTAAACTCTATACCCTACACTATACTCGATACCCTACACTCTATAACATACACTCTATACCCTACACTCTATACCCTACACTCTATACCATACACTCTATACCCTACACTCTATACCCTACACTCTACACTCTATACCCTACACTCTATACCATACACTCTATACCCTACACTCTATACCATACACTCTATACCCTACACTCTATACCCTACACTCTACACCCTACACTCTACACTCTATACCCTACACTCTATACCCTACACTCTATACCCTACACTCTATACCCTACACTCTATACCCTACACTCTATACCCTACACTCTATACCATACACTCCATACCCTACACTCTATACCGTACACTCTATACAATACACTCTATACCCTACACTCTATACCCTACACTCTACACCCTACACTCTATACCTTACACTCTATACCCTACACTCTATACCCTACACTCTATACCCTACACTCTAAACTCTATATGTAAAGCAGTTAATACAAGAGAAGATAGTATTCTGCTACAGATGGATCTGGATAAGTTGGAAACTTGGGCTGAAAGGTGGCAGATGAGGTTTAACAATGATAAATGTAAGGTTATACACATGGGAAGAGGGAATCAATATCACCATTACACACTGAACGGGAAACCACTGGGTAAATCTGACAGGGAGAAGGACTTGGGGATCCTAGTTAATGATAAACTTACCTGGAGCAGCCAGTGCCAGGCAGCAGCTGCCAAGGCAAACAGGATCATGGGGTGCATTAAAAGAGGTCTGGATACACATGATGAGAGCATTATACTGCCTCTGTACAAATCCCTAGTTAGACCGCACATGGAGTACTGTGTCCAGTTTTGGGCACCGGTGCTCAGGAAGGATATAATGGAACTAGAGAGAGTACAAAGGAGGGCAACAAAATTAATAAAGGGGATGGGAGAACTACAATACCCAGATAGATTAGCGAAATTAGGATTATTTAGTCTAGAAAAAAGACGACTGAGGGGCGATCTAATAACCATGTATAAGTATATAAGGGGACAATACAAATATCTCGCTGAGGATCTGTTTATACCAAGGAAGGTGATGGGCACAAGAGGGCATTCTTTGCGTCTGGAGGAGAGAAGGTTTTCCCACCAACATAGAAGATGATTCTTTACTGTTAGGGCAGTGAGAATCTGGAATTGCTTGCCTGAGGAGGTGGTGATGGCGAACTCAGTCGAGGGGTTCAAGAGAGGCCTGGATGTCTTCCTGGAGCAGAACAATATTGTATCATACAATTATTAGGTTCTGTAGAAGGACGTAGATCTGTGTATTTATTATAATGGAATATAGGCTGAACTGGATGGACAAATGTCTTTTTTCGGCCTTACTAACTATGTTACTATGTTACAATGTATATCCTACACTCTACACTCTATACCATACACTCTATAACATACACTCTATACCCTACACTCTATACCCTACACTCTATACCATACACTCTACACTCTATACCCTACACTCTATACCATACACTCTACACCATACACTCTATAGCATACACTCTATACCCTACACTCTACACTCTATATCCTACACTCTATACCCTACACTCTACACCCTGCACTCTATACCCTACACACTATACCCTACACTCTACACTCTATACCCTACACTCTATACCCTACACTCTATACCCTACACTCTACACTCTATACCCTACACTCTATAGCCTACACTCTACAATCTATACCCTACACTCTATACCCTACACTCTATACCCTACAGTCTATACCCTACACTCTATACCCTACACTCTACACTCTATACCTTACACTCTACACTCTATTCCCTACACTCTATACCCTACACTCTATACCCTACACTCTACACCCTACACTCTATACCCTACACTCTATACCATACACTCTATACCCTACACTCTATACCCTACACTCTACACTCTATACCTTACACTCTACACTCTATATCCTACACTCTATACCCTACACTCTACACCCTGCACTCTATACCCTACACACTATACCCTACACTCTACACTCTATACCCTACACTCTATACCCTACACTCTATACCCTACACTCTACACTCTATACCCTACACTCTATAGCCTACACTCTACAATCTATACCCTACACTCTATACCCTACACTCTATACCCTACAGTCTATACCCTACACTCTATACCCTACACTCTACACTCTATACCTTACACTCTACACTCTATTCCCTACACTCTATACCCTACACTCTATACCCTACACTCTACACCCTACACTCTATACCCTACACTCTATACCATACACTCTATACCCTACACTCTATACCCTACACTCTACACTCTATACCTTACACTCTACACTCTATTCCCTACACTCTATACCCTACACTCTATACCCTACACTCTATACCCTACACTCTATACCCTATTCTCTATACCCTACACTCTATACCCTACACTCTACACCCTACAATCTATACCTTACACTCTATACCCTACACTCTATACCCTACACTCTAAACTCTAAACCCTACACTCTACACTCTATACCCTACACTCTACACTCTATACCCTACACTCTACACTCTATACCCTACACTCTATAACATACACTCTATACCCTACACTCTATACCCTACACTCTATACCATACACTCTATACCCTACACTCTATACCCTACACTCTACACTCTATACCCTACACTCTATACCATACACTCTATACCCTACACTCTATACCGAACACTCTATACCCTACACTCTATACCCTACACTCTATACCCTACACTCTATACCTTACACTCTATACCCTACACTCTATACCCTACACTCTAAACTCTATACCCTACACTCTACACTCTATACCCTACACTCTATACCCTACACTCTATACCCTACACTCTATGCCCTACACTCTATACCCTACACTCTATACCATACACTCCATACCCTACACTCTATACCGTACACTCTATACAATACACTCTATACCCTACACTCTATACCCTACACTCTACACCCTACACTCTATACCCTACACTCTACACTCTACACTCTATACCTTACACTCTATACCCTACACTCTATACCCTACACTCTATACCCTACACTCTAAACTCTATACCGTACACTCTACACTCTATACCATACACTCTATAACATACACTCTATACCCTACACTCTATACCCTACACTCTATACCATACACTTTACACTCTATACCCTACACTCTATACCATACACTCTACACCATACACTCTATAGCATACACTCTATACCCTACACTCTACACTCTATACCCTACACTCTATACCCTACACTCTACACCCTGCACTCTATACCCTACACACTATAACCTACACTCTACACTCTATACCCTACACTCTATACCCTACACTCTATACCCTACACTCTATACCCTACACTCTACACTCTATACCCTACACTCTATAGCCTACACTCTACAATCTATACCCTACACTCTATACCCTACACTCTATACCCTACAGTCTATACCCTACACTCTATACCCTACACTCTACACTCTATACCTTACACTCTACACTCTATTCCCTACACTCTATACCCTACACTCTATACCCTACACTCTATACCCTACACTCTATACCCTACACTCTACACCCTACACTCTATACCCTACACTCTATACCATACACTCTATACCCTACACTCTACACTCTATACCCTACACTCTACACCCTACACTCTATACCCTACACTCTAATCCCTACACTCTACACTCTATACCCTACACTCTATACCCTACACTCTACACTCTATACCCTACACTCTACACTCTATACCATACACTCTATAACATACACTCTATACCCTACACTCTATACCCTACACTCTATACCATACATTCTACACTCTATACCCTACACTCTATACCATACACTCTACACCATACATTCTATAGCATACACTCTATACCCTACACTCTATACCCTACACTCTACACCCTGCACTCTATACCCTACACACTATACCCTACACTCTACACTCTATACCCTACACTCTATACCCTACACTCTATACCCTACACTCTATACCCTACACTCTACACTCTATACCCTACACTCTATAGCCTACACTCTACAATCTATACCCTACACTCTATACCCTACACTCTATACCCTACAGTCTATACCCTACACTCTATACCCTACACTCTACACTCTATACCTTACACTCTACACTCTATTCCCTACACTCTATACCCTACACTCTATACCCTACACTCTATACCCTACACTCTATACCCTACACTCTACACCCTACACTCTATACCCTACACTCTATACCATACACTCTATACCCTACACTCTACACTCTATACCCTACACTCTACACCCTACACTCTATACCCTACACTCTAATCCCTACACTCTACACTCTATACCCTACACTCTATACCCTACACTCTACACTCTATACCTTACACTCTACACTCTATTCCCTACACTCTATACCCTACACTCTATACCCTACAATCTATACCCTGCAATCTATACCCTACACTCTACACCCTACACTCAATACCCTACACTCTATACCATACACTCTATACCCTACACTCTACACTCTATACCCTACACTCTACACCCTACACTCTATACCCTACACTCTAATCCCTACACTCTACACTCTATACCCTACACTCTACACTCTCTACCCTACACTCTACACTCTCTACCCTACACTCTATACCCTACACTCTATAACATACACTCTATACCCTACACTCTATACCCTACACTCTATACCATACACTCTACACTCTATACCCTACACTCTATACCATACACTCTACACCATACACTCTATAGCATACACTCTATACCCTACACTCTACACTTTATACCCTACACTCTATACCCTACACTCTACACCCTGCACTCTATACCCTACACTCTATACCATACACTCTACACTCTATACCCTACACTCTATAGCCTACACTCTACAATCTATACCCTACACTCTATACCCTACACTCTATACCCTACAGTCTATACCCTACACTCTATATCCCACACTCTACACTCTATACCTTACACTCTACACTCTATTCCCTACACTCTATACCCTACACTCTATACCCTACACTCTATACCCTACACTCTATACCCTACACTCTAAACTCTATACCCTACACTCTACACTCTATACCCTACACTCTATACCCTACACTCTATACCATACACTCTACACTCTATACCCTACACTCTATACCACACACTCTACACCATACACTCTATAGCATACACTCTATACCCTACACTCTACACTTTATACCCTACACTCTATACCCTACACTCTACACCCTGCACTCTATACCCTACACTCTATACCATACACTCTACACTCTATACCCTACACTCTATAGCCTACACTCTACAATCTATACCCTACACTCTATACCCTACACTCTATACCCTACAGTCTATACCCTACACTCTATATCCCACACTCTACACTCTATACCTTACACTCTACACTCTATTCCCTACACTCTATACCCTACACTCTATACCCTACACTCTATACCCTACACTCTATACCCTACACTCTAAACTCTATACCCTACACTCTACACTCTATACCCTACACTCTATGACATACACTCCATACCCTACACTCTATACCCTACACTCTATACCATACACTCTACACTCTACACCCTACACTCTATACGATACACTCTACACCATACACTCTATAGCATACACTCTATACCCTACACTCTACAGTCTATACCCTACACTCTATACCCTACACTCTACACCCTGCACTCTATACCCTACACTCTATACCCTACACTCTACACTCTATACCCTACACTCTATAGCCTACACTCTACAATCTATACCCTACACTCTATACCCTACACTCTATACCCTACAGTCTATACCCTACACTCTATACCCTACACTCTACACTCTATACCTTACACTCTACACTCTATTCCCTACACTCTATACCCTACACTCTATACCCTACACTCTATACCCTACACTCTATACCCTACACTCTACACCCTACACTCTATACCCTACACTCTATACCCTACACTCTACACTCTATACCCTACACTCTACACCCTACACTCTATACCCTACACTCTAATCCCTACACTCTACACTCTATACCCTACACTGTATACCCTACACTCTATACCTTACACTCTACACTCTATTCCCTACACTCTATACCCTACACTCTATACCCTACACTCTATACCCTACACTCTATACCCTACACTCTACACCCTACACACTATACCCTACACTCTACACTCTATACCCTACACTCTATACCCTACACTCTATACCCTACACTCTATACCCTACACTCTACACTCTATACCCTACACTCTATAGCCTACACTCTACAATCTATACCCTACACTCTATACCCTACAGTCTATACCCTACACTCTATAACCTACACTCTACACTCTATACCTTACACTCTACACTCTATTCCCTACACTCTATACCCTACACTCTATACCCTACACTCTATACCCTACACTCTATATCCTACACTCTACAACCTACACTCTATACCCTACTCTCTATACCATACACTCTATACCCTACACTCTACACTCTATACCCTACACTCTACACCATACACTCTATATACTACACTCTATACCCTACACTCTACACTCTGTACCTTACACTCTACACTCTATTCCCTACACTCTATACCCTACACTCTATACCCTACACTCTATACCCTACACTCTATACCCTACACTCTACACCCTACACTCTATACCCTACACTCTATACCATACACTCTATACCCTACACTCTACACTCTATACCCTACACTCTACACCCTACACTCTATACCCTACACTCTAATCCCTACACTCTACACTCTATACCCTACACTCTATACCTTACACTCTACACTCTATTCCCTACACTCTATACCCTACACTCTATACCCTACACTCTATACCCTACACTCTATACTCTACACTCTACACCCTACACACTATACCCTACACTCTACACTCTATACCCTACACTCTATACCCTACACTCTATACCCTACACTCTATAGCCTACACTCTACAATCTATACCCTACACTCTATACCCTACACTCTATACCCTACAGTCTATACCCTACACTCTATACCCTACACTCTACACTCTATACCTTACACTCTACACTCTATTCCCTACACTCTATACCCTACACTCTATACCCTACACTCTACACCCTACACTCTATACCCTACACTCTAATCCCTACACTCTACACTCTATACCCTACACTCTATACCCTACACTCTATACCTTACACTCTACACTCTATTCCCTACACTCTATACCCTACACTCTATACCCTACACTCTATACCCTACACTCTATACTCTACACTCTACACCCTACACACTATACCCTACACTCTACACTCTATACCCTACACTCTATACCCTACACTCTATACCCTACACTCTATAGCCTACACTCTACAATCTATACCCTACACTCTATACCCTACACTCTATACCCTACAGTCTATACCCTACACTCTATACCCTACACTCTACACTCTATACCTTACACTCTACACTCTATTCCCTACACTCTATACCCTACACTCTATACCCTACACTCTATACCCTACACTCTATACCCAACACTCTACAACCTACACTCTATACCATACACTCTATACCCTACACTATACACTCTATTCCCTACACTCTACAACCTACACTCTATACCCTACACTCTATACCCTACACTCTATACCCTACACTCTATACCCTACAGTCTATACCCTACACTCTATACCCTACACTCTACACTCTATACCTTACACTCTACACTCTATTCCCTACACTCTATACCTTACACTCTATACCCTACACTCTATACCCTACACTCTATACCCTACACTCTACACCCTACACTCTATACCCTACACTCTATACCATACACTCTATACCCTACACTCTACACTCTATACCGTACACTCTACACCCTACACTCTATACCCTACACTCTAATCCCTACACTCTACACTCTATACCCTACACTCTATACCCTACACTCTACACTCTATACCTTACACTCTACACTCTATTCCCTACACTCTATACCCTACACTCTATACCCTACACTCTATACCCTACACTCTATACCCTACACTCTACACCCTACACTCTATACCCTACACTCTATACCATACACTCTATACCCTACACTCTACACTCTATACCCTACACTCTACACCCTACACTCTATACCCTACACTCTATACCCTACACTCTACACTCTCTACCCTACACTCTATACCCTACACTCTATAACATACACTCTATACCCTACACTCTATACCCTACACTCTATACCCTACACTATACACTCTATACCCTACACTCTACACTTTATACCCTACACTCTATACCCTACACTCTATACCCTACACTCTACACCCTGCACTCTATACCCTACACACTATACCCTACACTCTACACTCTATACCCTACACTCTATACCCTACACTCTATACCCTACACTCTATACCCTACACTCTACACTCTATACCCTACACTCTATAGCCTACACTCTACAATCTATACCCTACACTCTATACCCTACACTCTATACCCTACACTCTATACCATACACTCTATACCCTACACTCTACACTCTATACCCTACACTCTACACCATACACTCTATGCCCTACACTCTGTACCCTACACTCTACACTCTACACCCTACACTCTACACTCTATACCCTACACTCTACACTCTATACCCTACACTCTATACCCTACACTCGATGCCCTACACTCTATACCCTACACTCTATACCCTACACTCTATACCCTACACTCTACACTCTATACCATACACTCTATACCATACACTCTACACCCTACACTCTATACCACACACTCTATACCCTACACTCTACACTCTATACCCTACACTCTATACCATACACTCTACACTCTATACCCTACACTCTATACCATACACTCTACACCATACACTCTATGGCATACACTCTATACCCTACACTCTACACTCTATACCCTACACTCTATACCCTACACTCTACACCCTGCACTCTATACCCTACACACTATACCCTACACTCTACACTCTATACCCTACACACTATACCCTACACTCTATACCCTACCCTCTATACCCTACACTCTAATCCCTACATTCTACACTCTCTACCCTACACTCTAATCCCTACATTCTACACTCTCTACCCTACACTCTATACCCTACACTCTACACCCTACACTCTATACCCTACACTCTAATCCCTACACTCTACACCCTACACTCTATACCCTACACTCTACACTCTATACCCTACACTCTACACTCTATACCATACACTCTATAACATACACTCTATACCCTACACTCTATACCCTACACTCTATACCATACACTCTACACTCTATACCCTACACTCTATACCATAAACTCTACACCATACACTCTATAGCATACACTCTATACCCTACACTCTACACCCTGCACTCTATACCCTACACACTATACCCTACACTCTACACTCTATACCCTACACTCTATACCCTACACTCTATACCCTACACTCTATACCCTACACTCTACACTCTATACCCTACACTCTATAGCCTACACTCTACAATCTATACCCTACACTCTATACCCTACACTCTATACCCTACAGTCTATACCCTACACTCTATACCCTACACTCTACACTCTATACCTTACACTCTACACTCTATTCCCTACACTCTATACTCTACACTCTATACCCTACACTCTGTACCCTACACTCTATACCCTACACTCTACACCCTACACTCTATACCCTACACTCTATACCATACACTCTATACCCTACACTCTACACTCTATACCCTACACTCTACACCCTACACTCTATACCCTACACTCTAATCCCTACACTCTACACTCTATACCCTACACTCTATACCCTACACTCTACACTCTATACCTTACACTCTACACTCTATTCCCTACACTCTATACCCTACACTCTATACCCTACAATCTATACCCTGCAATTTATACCCTACACTCTACATCCTACACTCTATACCCTACACTCTATACCATACACTCTATACCCTACACTCTACACTCTATACCCTACACTCTATACCCTACACTCTAATCCCTACACTCTACACTCTATACCCTACACTCTACACTCTCTACCCTACACTCTACACTCTCTACCCTACACTCTATACCCTACACTCTATAACATACACTCTATACCCTACACTCTATACCCTACACTCTATACCATACACTCTACACTCTATACCCTACACTCTATACCATACACTCTACACCATACACTGTATAGCATACACTCTATACCCTACACTCTACACTTTATACCCTACACTCTATACCCTACACTCTACACCCTGCACTCTACACCCTACACACTATACCCTACACTCTACACTCTATACCCTACACACTATACCCTACACTCTATACCCTACACTCTATACCCTACACTCTACACTCTATACCCTATACTCTATAGCCTACACTCTACAATCTATACCCTACACTCTATACCCTACACTCTATACCCTACAGTCTATACCCTACACTCTATACCCCAGACTCTACACTCTATACCTTACACTCTACACTCTATTCCCTACACTCTATACCCTACACTCTATACCCTACACTCTACACCCTACACTCTATACCCTACACTCTATACCATACACTCTATACCCTACACTCTACACTCTATACCCTACACTCTATACCCTACACTCTATACCCTACACTCTAAACTCTATACCCTACACTCTATACCATACACTCTACACCATACACTGTATAGCATACACTCTATACCCTACACTCTACACTTTATACCCTACACTCTACACTCTATACCTTACACTCTACACTCTATTCCCTACACTCTATACCCTACACTCTATACCCTACACTCTATACCCTACACTCTATACCCAACACTCTACACCCTACACTCTATACCCTACACTCTATACCATACACTCTATACCCTACACTCTACACTCTATACCCTACACTCTACACTCTATACCCTACACTCTATACCCGACACTCTACACGCTATACCCTACACTCTACACTCTATACCCTACACTCTATACCCTACACTCTATACCCTACACTTTATACCCTACACTCTATACCCTACACTCTACACTCTATACCCTACACTCTATACCCTACACTCTACACCCTACACTCTTTACCCTACACTCTATGCCCTACACTCTATACCCTACACTCTATACCCTACACTCTATACCCTACACTCTACACTCTATACCCTACACTCTATACCCTACACTCTATGCCCTACACTCTACACTCTATACCCTACACTCTATACCCTACACTCTATACCCTACACTCTATACCCTACACTCTACACTCTATATCCTACACTCTCTACCCTACACTCTACACTCTATACCCTACACTCTATACCCTACACTCTAATCCCTACACTCTACACTCTATACCCTACACTCTATACCCTACACTCTATACCCTACACTCTACACTCTATACCCTACACTCTATATCCTACACTCTACACTCTATACCATACATTCTATACCCTACACTCTATACCATACACTCTATACCCTACACTCTACACCCTACACTCTATACCCTACACTCTATACCCTACACTCTATACCCTACACTCTACACCCTACACTCTATACCCTACACTCTATACCATACACTCTATACCCTACACTCTACACTCTATACCCTACACTCTATACCCTACACTCTATACCCTACACTCTATACCATACACTCTACACTCTATATCCTACACTCTCTACCCTATACTCCACACTCTATACCCTACACTCTATACCCTACACTCTAACCCCCTACACTCTACACTCTATACCCTACACTCTATATCCTACACTCTACACTCTATACCATACATTCTATACCCTGCACTCTATACCATACACTCTATACCCTACACTCTACACCCTACACTCTATACCCTACACTCTATACCCTACACTCTACACCCTACACTCTATACCCTACACTCTATACCCTACACTCTATACCCTACACTCTATACCCTACACTCTACACTCTATACCCTACACTCTATACCCTACACTCTATACCCTACACTCTACACTCTATATCCTACACTCTCTACCCTACACTCTACACTCTATACCCTACACTCTATACCCTACACTCTAATCCCTACACTCTACACTCTATACCCTACACTCTATACCCTACACTCTATACCCTACACTCTACACTCTATACCCTACACTCTATATCCTACACTCTACACTCTATACCATACATTCTATACCCTACACTCTATACCATACACTCTATACCCTACACTCTACACCCTACACTCTATACCCTACACTCTATACCCTACACTCTATACCCTACACTCTACACCCTACACTCTATACCCTACACTCTATACCATACACTCTATACCCTACACTCTACACTCTATACCCTACACTCTACATCCTACACTCTATACCCTACACTCTAATCCCGACACTCTACACTCTATACCCTACACTCTATACCCTACACTCTACACTCTCTACCCTACACTCTATACCCTACACTCTATAACATACACTCTATATCCTACACTCTATACCCTACACTCTATACCATGCATTCTACAATCTATACCCTACACTCTATACCATACACTCTACACCATACACTCTATAGCATACACTCTATACCCCACACTCTACACTCTATACCCTACACTCTATACCCTACACTCTACACCCTGCACTCTATACCCTACACACTATACCCTACACTCTACACTCTATACCCTACACTCTATACCCTACACTCTATACCCTACACTCTATACCCTACACTCTACACTCTATACCCTACACTCTATACCCTACACTCTATACCCTACACTCTATACCCTACACTCTATACCCTACAGTCTATACCCTACACTCTATACCCTACACTCTACACTCTATACCTTACACTCTACACTCTATTCCCTACACTCTATACCCTACACTCTATACCCTACACTCTATACCCTACACTCTATACCCTACACTCTACACCCTACACTCTATACCCTACACTCTGTACCATACACTCTATACCCTACACTCTACACTCTATACCCTACACTCTACACCCTACACTCTATACCCTACACTCTAATCCCTTCACTCTACACTCTATACCCTACACTCTACACCCTACACTCTACACTCTATACCTTACACTCTACACTCTATTCCCTACACTCTATACCCTACACTCTATACCCTACACTCTATACCCTACACTCTACACCCTACACTCTATACCCTACACTCTATACCATACACTCTATACCCTACACTCTACACTCTATACCCTACACTCTACACCCTACACTCTATACCCTACACTCTAATCCCTACACTCTACACTCTATACCCTACACTCTATACCCTACACTCTATACCCTACACTCTACACACTCTACCCTACACTCTATACCCTACACTCTATACCCTACACTCTATACCCTACACTCTACACTCTATACCCTACACTCTACACTCTATACCCTACACTCTATACCCTACACTCTATACCCTACACTCTAATCCCTACACTCTACACTCTATACCCTACACTCTATACCCTACACTCTACACTCTATACCTTACACTCTACACTCTATTCCCTACACTCTATACCCTACACTCTATACCCTACACTCTATACCCTACACTCTATACCCTACACTCTATACCCAACACTCTACACCCTACATTCTATACCCTACACTCTATACCATACAATCTATACCCTACACTCTACACTCTACACTCTACACTCTATACCCTACACTCTACACTCTATACCCTACACTCTACACTCTATACCCTACACTCTATACCCTACACTCTATACCCTACAATCTATTCCATACACTCTATACCCTACACTCTATACCCTACACTCTATACCCTACACTCTATACCATACACTCTATACCCTACACTCTATACCGTACACTCTATACCCTACACTCTATACCCTACACTCTATACCCTACACTCTACACCCTACACTCTATACCTTACACTCTATACCCTACACTCTATACCCTACACTCTAAACTCTATACCCTACACTCTACACTCTATACCCTACACTCTATACCCTACACTCTATACCCTACACTCTATACCCTACACTGTATACCCTACACTCTATACCCTACACTCTATACCCTACACTCTACACTCTATACCCTGCACTCTATACCCTACACTCTATACCCTACATTCTACACTTTATGCACTACACTCTATACCCTACACTCTATACCCTACACTCTACACCCTACACTCTATACCCTACACTCTATACCATATACTCTATACCCTACACTCTACACTCAATACCCTACACTCTACACCCTACACTCTATACCCTACACTCTAATCCCAACACTCTACACTCTATACCCTACACTCTATACCCTACAGTCTACACTCTATACCTTACACTCTACACTCTATTCCCTACACTCTATACCCTACACTCTATACCCTACACTCTATACCCTACACTCTATACCCTACACTCTACACCCTACACTCTATACCCTACACTCTATACCATACACTCTATACCCTACACTCTACACTCTACACCCTACACTCTATACCCTACACTCTAATCCCTACACTCTACACTCTAAACCCTACACTCTATACCCTACACTCTATACCCTACACTCTACACTCTCTACCCTACACTCTATACCCTACACTCTATACCCTACACTCTACACTCTATACCCTACACTCTACACTCTATACCCTACACTCTATACCCTACACTCTATACCCTACACTCTATACCATACACTCTATACCATACACTCTATACCCTACACTCTATACCCTACACTCTATCCTACACACTATACCCTACACTCTACACTCTATACCCTACACTCTATACCCTACACTCTATACCCTACACTCTACACTCTATACCCTACACTCTATAGCCTACACTCTACAATCTATACCCTACATTCTATACCCTACACTCTATACCCTACAGTCTATACCCTACACTCTATACTCTACACTCTACACTCTAAACCTTACACTCTACACTCTATTCCCTACACTCTATACCCTACACTCTATACCCTACACTCTATACCCTATACTCTACACCCTACACTCTATACCCTACACTCTATACCATATACTCTATACCCTACACTCTACACTCTATACCCTACACTCTACACCCTACACTCTATACCCTACACTCTAATCCCAACACTCTACACTCTATACCCTACACTCTATACCCTACACTCTACACTCTATACCTTACACTCTACACTCTATTCCCTACACTCTATACCCTACACTCTATACCCTACACTCTATACCCTACACTCTATACCCTACACTCTACACCCTACACTCTATACCCTACACTCTATACGCTACACTCTATACCCTACACTCTACACCCTACACTCTATACCCTACACTCTATACCATACACTCTATACCCTACACTCTACACTCTATACCCTACACTCTACACCCTACACTCTATACCCTACACTCTAATCCCTACACTCTATACCCTACACTCTACACTCTATACCCTACACTCTATACCATACACTCTATACCCTACACTCTATACCGTACACTCTATACCCTACACTCTATACCCTACACTCTATACCCTACACTCTACACCCTACACTCTATACCCTACACTCTATACCCTACACTCTATACCTTACACTCTACACTCTCTACCCTACACTCTAATCCCAACACTCTACACTCTATACCCTACACTCTATACCCTACACTCTACACTCTATACCTTACACTCTACACTCTATTCCCTACACTCTATACCCTACACTCTATACCCTACACTCTATACCCTACACTCTATACCCTACACTCTACACCCTACACTCTATACCCTACACTCTATACCCTACACTCTATACCCTACACTCTACACTCTCTACCCTACACTCTATACCCTACACTCTATACCCTACACTCTACACTCTATACCCTACACTCTATACCCTACACTCTATACCCTACACTCTATACCCTACACTCTATACCATACACTCTATACCCTACACTCTATACCCTACACTCTGAACCCTACACTCTATACCCTACACTCTACTCCCTGCACTCTATACCCTACACTCTATACCCTGCACTCTACACTCTATACCCTACACTCTATACCCTACACTCTATACCCTACACTCTATACCCTACACTCTACACTCTATACCCTACACTCTACACTCTATACCCTGCACTCTATACCCTACACTCTATACCCTACACTCTATACCCTACACTCTATACCCTACACTCTACACTATATACCCTACACTCTATACCCTACACTCTATACCCTACACTCTATACCCTACACTCTATACCCTATACTCTTTGCCCTACACTCTATACCCTACACTCTATACCCTACACTCTATACCATACACTCTATACCCTACACTCTACACTCTATATCCTACACTCTATACCCTACACTCTATGCCCAACACTCTATACCCTACACTCTACACCCTACACTCTATACCCTACACTCTATACCGTACACTCTATACCCTACACTCTACACTCTATACCCTACACTCTACACCCTACACTCTATACCCTACACTTTAATCCCTACACTCTACACTCTATACCCTACACTCTATACCCTACACTCTATACCCTACACTCTACACTCTCTACCCTACACTCTATACCCTACACTCTATACCCTACACTCTACACTCTATACCCTACACTCTACACTCTATACCCTACACTCTATACCCTACACTCTACACCCTACACTCAATACCCTACACTCTATACCCTACACTCTACACTCTATACCCTACACTCTATACCCTACACTCTATACCCTACACTCTACACTCTATACCCTACACTCTATACCCTACACCCTATGCCCTACACTCTATACCCTACACTCTACACCCTACACTCTATACCTTACACTCTATACCCTACTCTCTATACCCTACACTCTAAACTTTATACCCTACACTCTATACCCTACACTCTATAACATACACTCTACACCCTACACTCTATACCCTACAATCTATACCATACACTCTATACCCTACACTCTATACCCTACACTCTATACCCTACACTCTATACCATACACTCTATACCCTACACTCTATACCGTACACTCTATACCCTACACTCTATACCCTACACTCTATACCCTACACTCTACACCCTACACTCTATACCTTACACTCTATACCCTACACTTTATACCCTACACTCTAAACTCTATACCCTACACTCTACACTCTATACCCTACACTCTATACCCTACACTCTATACCCTACACTCTATACCCTACACTCTATACCCTACACTCTACACCTTACACTCTATACCCTACACTCTATGCCCTACACTCTAAACTCTATACCCTACACTCTACACTCTATACCCTACACTCTACACTCTATACCCTACACTCTACACTCTACACTCTATACCCTACACTCTACACTCTATACCCTACACTCTATAACATACACTCTATACCCTACACTCTATACCATACACTCTATACCCTACACTCTATACCCTACACTCTATACCATACACTCTGTACCCTACACTCTATACCGTACACTCTATACCCTACACTCTATACCCTACACTCTATACCCTACACTCTACACCCTACACTCTATACCTTACACTCTATACCCTACACTCTATACCCTACACTCTAAACTCTATACCCTGCACTCTACACTCTATACCCTACACTCTATACCCTACACTCTATACCCTACGCTCTATACCCTACACTCTATACCCTACACTCTATACCCTACACTCTACACTCTATACCCTACACTCTATACCATACACTCCATACCCTACACTCTATACCGTACACTCTATACCCTACAATCTATACCCTACAATCTATACCCTACACTCTACACCCTACACTCTATACCTTACACTCTATACCCTACACTCTATACCCTACACTCTAAACTCTATACCCTACACTCTACACTGTATACCCTACACTCTATAACATACACTCTATACCCTACACTCTATACCCTACACTCTATACCCTACACTCTACACTCTATACCCTACACTCTATACCATACACTCTACACCATACACTCTATAGCATACACTCTATACCCTACACTCTACATTCTATACCCTACACTCTATACCCTACACTCTACACCCTGCACTCTATACCCTACACACTATACCCTACACTCTACACTCTATACCCTACACTCTATACCCTACACTCTATACCCTACACTCTATAGCCTACAATCTATACCCTACACTCTATACCCTACAGTCTATACCCTACACTCTACACTCTATACCTTACACTCTACACTCTATTCCCTACACTCTATACCTTACACTCTATACCCTACACTCTATACCCTACACTCTATAACCTACACTCTACACCCTACACTCTATACCCTACACTCTATACCATACACTCTATACCCTACACTCTACACTCTATACCCTACACTCTACACCCTACACTCTATACCCTACACTCTAATCCCTACACTCTACACTCTATACCCTACACTCTATACCCTATACTCTACACTCTATACCTTACACTCTACACTCTATTCCCTACACTCTATACCCTACACTCAATACCCTACACTCTATACCCTACACTCTACACCCTACACTCTATACCCTACACTCTATACCATACACTCTATACCCTACACTCTACACTCTATACCCTACACTCTACACACTACACTCTATACCCTACACTCTAATCCCTACACTCTACACTCTATACCCTACACTCTATACCCTACACTCTATACCCTACACTCTACACTCTCTACCCTACACTCTATACCCTACACTCTATAACATACACTCTATACCCTACGCTCCAACACTCTACACTCTATACCATACACTCAACACTCTATACCCTACACTCTATACCATAGACTCTACACCATACACTCTATAGCATACACTCTATACCCTACACTCTACACTCTATACCCTACACTCTATACCCTACACTCTACACCCTGCACTCTATACCCTACACACTATACCCTACACTCTACACTCTATACCCTACACTCTATACCCTACACTCTATACCCTACACTCTATACCCTACACTCTACACTCTATACCCTACACTCTATAGCCTACACTCTACAATCTATACCCTACACTCTATACCCTACACTCTATACCCTACAGTCTATACCCTACACTCTATACCCTACATTCTACACTCTATACCTTACACTCCACACTCTATTCCCTACACTCTATACCCTACACTCTATACCCTACACTCTATACCCTACACTCTACACCCTACACTCTATACCCTACACTCTATACCATACACTCTATACCCTACACTCTACACTCTATACCCTACACTCTACACCCTACACTCTATACCCTACACTCTAATCCCTACACTCTACACTCTATACCTTACACTCTATACCCTACACTCTACACTCTATACCTTACACTCTACACTCTATTCCCTACACTCTATACCCTACACTCTATACCCTACACTCTATACCCTACACTCTATACCCTACACTCTACACCCTACACGCTATACCCTACACTCTATACCATACACTCTATACCCTACACTCTACACTCTATACCCTACACTCCACACCCTACACTCTATACCCTACACTCTAATCCCTACACTCTACACTCTATACCCTACACTCTATACCCTACACTCTATACCCTACACTCTACACTCTATACCCTACACTCTACACTCTATACCCTACACTCTATACCCTACACTCTATACCCTACACTCTAATCCCTACACTCTACACTCTATACCCTACACTCTATACCCTACACTCTACACTCTATACCTTACACTCTACACTCTATTCCCTACACTCTATACCCTACACTCTATACCCTACACTCTATACCCTACACTCTATACCCTACACTCTATACCCAACACTCTACACCCTACATTCTATACCCTACACTCTATACCATACAATCTATACCCTACACTCTACACTCTACACTCTACACTCTATACCCTACACTCTACACTCTATACCCTACACTCTACACTCTATACCCTACACTCTATACCCTACACTCTATACCCTACAATCTATACCATACACTCTATACCCTACACTCTATACCCTACACTCTATACCCTACACTCTATACCATACACTCTATACCCTACACTCTATACCGTACACTCTATACCCTACACTCTATACCCTACACTCTATACCCTACACTCTACACCCTACACTCTATACCTTACACTCTATACCCTACACTCTATACCCTACACTCTAAACTCTATACCCTACACTCTACACTCTATACCCTACACTCTATACCCTACACTCTATACCCTACACTCTATACCCTACACTGTATACCCTACACTCTATACCCTACACTCTATACCCTACACTCTACACTCTATACCCTACACTCTATACCCTACACTCTATACCCTACACTCTACACTTTATGCACTACACTCTATACCCTACACTCTACACCCTACACTCTATACCCTACACTCTATACCCTACACTCTATACCCTACACTCTACACCCTACACTCTATACCCTACACTCTATACCATACACTCTATACCCTACACTCTACACTCTATACCCTACACTCTACATCCTACACTCTATACCCTACACTCTAATCCCGACACTCTACACTCTATACCCTACACTCTATACCCTACACTCTACACTCTCTACCCTACACTCTATACCCTACACTCTATAACATACACTCTATATCCTACACTCTATACCCTACACTCTATACCATGCATTCTACAATCTATACCCTACACTCTATACCATACACTCTACACCATACACTCTATAGCATACACTCTATACCCCACACTCTACACTCTATACCCTACACTCTATACCCTACACTCTACACCCTGCACTCTATACCCTACACACTATACCCTACACTCTACACTCTATACCCTACACTCTATACCCTACACTCTATACCCTACACTCTATACCCTACACTCTACACTCTATACCCTACACTCTATACCCTACACTCTATACCCTACACTCTATACCCTACACTCTATACCCTACAGTCTATACCCTACACTCTATACCCTACACTCTACACTCTATACCTTACACTCTACACTCTATTCCCTACACTCTATACCCTACACTCTATACCCTACACTCTATACCCTACACTCTATACCCTACACTCTACACCCTACACTCTATACCCTACACTCTGTACCATACACTCTATACCCTACACTCTACACTCTATACCCTACACTCTACACCCTACACTCTATACCCTACACTCTAATCCCTTCACTCTACACTCTATACCCTACACTCTACACCCTACACTCTACACTCTATACCTTACACTCTACACTCTATTCCCTACACTCTATACCCTACACTCTATACCCTACACTCTATACCCTACACTCTACACCCTACACTCTATACCCTACACTCTATACCATACACTCTATACCCTACACTCTACACTCTATACCCTACACTCTACACCCTACACTCTATACCCTACACTCTAATCCCTACACTCTACACTCTATACCCTACACTCTATACCCTACACTCTATACCCTACACTCTACACACTCTACCCTACACTCTATACCCTACACTCTATACCCTACACTCTATACCCTACACTCTACACTCTATACCCTACACTCTACACTCTATACCCTACACTCTATACCCTACACTCTATACCCTACACTCTAATCCCTACACTCTACACTCTATACCCTACACTCTATACCCTACACTCTACACTCTATACCTTACACTCTACACTCTATTCCCTACACTCTATACCCTACACTCTATACCCTACACTCTATACCCTACACTCTATACCCTACACTCTATACCCAACACTCTACACCCTACATTCTATACCCTACACTCTATACCATACAATCTATACCCTACACTCTACACTCTACACTCTACACTCTATACCCTACACTCTACACTCTATACCCTACACTCTACACTCTATACCCTACACTCTATACCCTACACTCTATACCCTACAATCTATTCCATACACTCTATACCCTACACTCTATACCCTACACTCTATACCCTACACTCTATACCATACACTCTATACCCTACACTCTATACCGTACACTCTATACCCTACACTCTATACCCTACACTCTATACCCTACACTCTACACCCTACACTCTATACCTTACACTCTATACCCTACACTCTATACCCTACACTCTAAACTCTATACCCTACACTCTACACTCTATACCCTACACTCTATACCCTACACTCTATACCCTACACTCTATACCCTACACTGTATACCCTACACTCTATACCCTACACTCTATACCCTACACTCTACACTCTATACCCTGCACTCTATACCCTACACTCTATACCCTACATTCTACACTTTATGCACTACACTCTATACCCTACACTCTATACCCTACACTCTACACCCTACACTCTATACCCTACACTCTATACCATATACTCTATACCCTACACTCTACACTCAATACCCTACACTCTACACCCTACACTCTATACCCTACACTCTAATCCCAACACTCTACACTCTATACCCTACACTCTATACCCTACAGTCTACACTCTATACCTTACACTCTACACTCTATTCCCTACACTCTATACCCTACACTCTATACCCTACACTCTATACCCTACACTCTATACCCTACACTCTACACCCTACACTCTATACCCTACACTCTATACCATACACTCTATACCCTACACTCTACACTCTACACCCTACACTCTATACCCTACACTCTAATCCCTACACTCTACACTCTAAACCCTACACTCTATACCCTACACTCTATACCCTACACTCTACACTCTCTACCCTACACTCTATACCCTACACTCTATACCCTACACTCTACACTCTATACCCTACACTCTACACTCTATACCCTACACTCTATACCCTACACTCTATACCCTACACTCTATACCATACACTCTATACCATACACTCTATACCCTACACTCTATACCCTACACTCTATCCTACACACTATACCCTACACTCTACACTCTATACCCTACACTCTATACCCTACACTCTATACCCTACACTCTACACTCTATACCCTACACTCTATAGCCTACACTCTACAATCTATACCCTACACTCTATACCCTACACTCTATACCCTACAGTCTATACCCTACACTCTATACTCTACACTCTACACTCTAAACCTTACACTCTACACTCTATTCCCTACACTCTATACCCTACACTCTATACCCTACACTCTATACCCTATACTCTACACCCTACACTCTATACCCTACACTCTATACCATATACTCTATACCCTACACTCTACACTCTATACCCTACACTCTACACCCTACACTCTATACCCTACACTCTAATCCCAACACTCTACACTCTATACCCTACACTCTATACCCTACACTCTACACTCTATACCTTACACTCTACACTCTATTCCCTACACTCTATACCCTACACTCTATACCCTACACTCTATACCCTACACTCTATACCCTACACTCTACACCCTACACTCTATACCCTACACTCTATACCCTACACTCTATACCCTACACTCTACACCCTACACTCTATACCCTACACTCTATACCATACACTCTATACCCTACACTCTACACTCTATACCCTACACTCTACACCCTACACTCTATACCCTACACTCTAATCCCTACACTCTATACCCTACACTCTACACTCTATACCCTACACTCTATACCATACACTCTATACCCTACACTCTATACCGTACACTCTATACCCTACACTCTATACCCTACACTCTATACCCTACACTCTACACCCTACACTCTATACCCTACACTCTATACCCTACACTCTATACCTTACACTCTACACTCTCTACCCTACACTCTAATCCCAACACTCTACACTCTATACCCTACACTCTATACCCTACACTCTACACTCTATACCTTACACTCTACACTCTATTCCCTACACTCTATACCCTACACTCTATACCCTACACTCTATACCCTACACTCTATACCCTACACTCTACACCCTACACTCTATACCCTACACTCTATACCCTACACTCTATACCCTACACTCTACACTCTCTACCCTACACTCTATACCCTACACTCTATACCCTACACTCTACACTCTATACCCTACACTCTATACCCTACACTCTATACCCTACACTCTATACCCTACACTCTATACCATACACTCTATACCCTACACTCTATACCCTACACTCTGAACCCTACACTCTATACCCTACACTCTACTCCCTGCACTCTATACCCTACACTCTATACCCTGCACTCTACACTCTATACCCTACACTCTATACCCTACACTCTATACCCTACACTCTATACCCTACACTCTACACTCTATACCCTACACTCTACACTCTATACCCTGCACTCTATACCCTACACTCTATACCCTACACTCTATACCCTACACTCTATACCCTACACTCTACACTATATACCCTACACTCTATACCCTACACTCTATACCCTACACTCTATACCCTACACTCTATACCCTATACTCTTTGCCCTACACTCTATACCCTACACTCTATACCCTACACTCTATACCATACACTCTATACCCTACACTCTACACTCTATATCCTACACTCTATACCCTACACTCTATGCCCAACACTCTATACCCTACACTCTACACCCTACACTCTATACCCTACACTCTATACCGTACACTCTATACCCTACACTCTACACTCTATACCCTACACTCTACACCCTACACTCTATACCCTACACTTTAATCCCTACACTCTACACTCTATACCCTACACTCTATACCCTACACTCTATACCCTACACTCTACACTCTCTACCCTACACTCTATACCCTACACTCTATACCCTACACTCTACACTCTATACCCTACACTCTACACTCTATACCCTACACTCTATACCCTACACTCTACACCCTACACTCAATACCCTACACTCTATACCCTACACTCTACACTCTATACCCTACACTCTATACCCTACACTCTATACCCTACACTCTACACTCTATACCCTACACTCTATACCCTACACCCTATGCCCTACACTCTATACCCTACACTCTACACCCTACACTCTATACCTTACACTCTATACCCTACTCTCTATACCCTACACTCTAAACTTTATACCCTACACTCTATACCCTACACTCTATAACATACACTCTACACCCTACACTCTATACCCTACAATCTATACCATACACTCTATACCCTACACTCTATACCCTACACTCTATACCCTACACTCTATACCATACACTCTATACCCTACACTCTATACCGTACACTCTATACCCTACACTCTATACCCTACACTCTATACCCTACACTCTACACCCTACACTCTATACCTTACACTCTATACCCTACACTTTATACCCTACACTCTAAACTCTATACCCTACACTCTACACTCTATACCCTACACTCTATACCCTACACTCTATACCCTACACTCTATACCCTACACTCTATACCCTACACTCTACACCTTACACTCTATACCCTACACTCTATGCCCTACACTCTAAACTCTATACCCTACACTCTACACTCTATACCCTACACTCTACACTCTATACCCTACACTCTACACTCTACACTCTATACCCTACACTCTACACTCTATACCCTACACTCTATAACATACACTCTATACCCTACACTCTATACCATACACTCTATACCCTACACTCTATACCCTACACTCTATACCATACACTCTGTACCCTACACTCTATACCGTACACTCTATACCCTACACTCTATACCCTACACTCTATACCCTACACTCTACATCCTACACTCTATACCTTACACTCTATACCCTACACTCTATACCCTACACTCTAAACTCTATACCCTGCACTCTACACTCTATACCCTACACTCTATACCCTACACTCTACACTCTATACCTTACACTCTACACTCTATTCCCTACACTCTATACCCTACACTCTATACCCTACACTCTATACCCTACACTCTATACCCTACACTCTACACCCTACACTCTATACCCTACACTCTATACCCTACACTCTATACCCTACACTCTACACCCTACACTCTATACCCTACACTCTATACCATACACTCTATACCCTACACTCTACACTCTATACCCTACACTCTACACCCTACACTCTATACCCTACACTCTAATCCCTACACTCTATACCCTACACTCTACACTCTATACCCTACACTCTATACCATACACTCTATACCCTACACTCTATACCGTACACTCTATACCCTACACTCTATACCCTACACTCTATACCCTACACTCTACACCCTACACTCTATACCCTACACTCTATACCCTACACTCTATACCTTACACTCTACACTCTCTACCCTACACTCTAATCCCAACACTCTACACTCTATACCCTACACTCTATACCCTACACTCTACACTCTATACCTTACACTCTACACTCTATTCCCTACACTCTATACCCTACACTCTATACCCTACACTCTATACCCTACACTCTATACCCTACACTCTACACCCTACACTCTATACCCTACACTCTATACCCTACACTCTATACCCTACACTCTACACTCTCTACCCTACACTCTATACCCTACACTCTATACCCTACACTCTACACTCTATACCCTACACTCTATACCCTACACTCTATACCCTACACTCTATACCCTACACTCTATACCATACACTCTATACCCTACACTCTATACCCTACACTCTGAACCCTACACTCTATACCCTACACTCTACTCCCTGCACTCTATACCCTACACTCTATACCCTGCACTCTACACTCTATACCCTACACTCTATACCCTACACTCTATACCCTACACTCTATACCCTACACTCTACACTCTATACCCTACACTCTACACTCTATACCCTGCACTCTATACCCTACACTCTATACCCTACACTCTATACCCTACACTCTATACCCTACACTCTACACTATATACCCTACACTCTATACCCTACACTCTATACCCTACACTCTATACTCTACACTCTATACCCTATACTCTTTGCCCTACACTCTATACCCTACACTCTATACCCTACACTCTATACCATACACTCTATACCCTACACTCTACACTCTATATCCTACACTCTATACCCTACACTCTATGCCCAACACTCTATACCCTACACTCTACACCCTACACTCTATACCCTACACTCTATACCGTACACTCTATACCCTACACTCTACACTCTATACCCTACACTCTACACCCTACACTCTATACCCTACACTTTAATCCCTACACTCTACACTCTATACCCTACACTCTATACCCTACACTCTATACCCTACACTCTACACTCTCTACCCTACACTCTATACCCTACACTCTATACCCTACACTCTACACTCTATACCCTACACTCTACACTCTATACCCTACACTCTATACCCTACACTCTACACCCTACACTCAATACCCTACACTCTATACCCTACACTCTACACTCTATACCCTACACTCTATACCCTACACTCTATACCCTACACTCTACACTCTATACCCTACACTCTATACCCTACACCCTATGCCCTACACTCTATACCCTACACTCTACACCCTACACTCTATACCTTACACTCTATACCCTACTCTCTATACCCTACACTCTAAACTTTATACCCTACACTCTATACCCTACACTCTATAACATACACTCTACACCCTACACTCTATACCCTACAATCTATACCATACACTCTATACCCTACACTCTATACCCTACACTCTATACCCTACACTCTATACCATACACTCTATACCCTACACTCTATACCGTACACTCTATACCCTACACTCTATACCCTACACTCTATACCCTACACTCTACACCCTACACTCTATACCTTACACTCTATACCCTACACTTTATACCCTACACTCTAAACTCTATACCCTACACTCTACACTCTATACCCTACACTCTATACCCTACACTCTATACCCTACACTCTATACCCTACACTCTATACCCTACACTCTACACCTTACACTCTATACCCTACACTCTATGCCCTACACTCTAAACTCTATACCCTACACTCTACACTCTATACCCTACACTCTACACTCTATACCCTACACTCTACACTCTACACTCTATACCCTACACTCTACACTCTATACCCTACACTCTATAACATACACTCTATACCCTACACTCTATACCATACACTCTATACCCTACACTCTATACCCTACACTCTATACCATACACTCTGTACCCTACACTCTATACCGTACACTCTATACCCTACACTCTATACCCTACACTCTATACCCTACACTCTACACCCTACACTCTATACCTTACACTCTATACCCTACACTCTATACCCTACACTCTAAACTCTATACCCTGCACTCTACACTCTATACCCTACACTCTATACCCTACACTCTATACCCTACGCTCTATACCCTACACTCTATACCCTACACTCTATACCCTACACTCTACACTCTATACCCTACACTCTATACCATACACTCCATACCCTACACTCTATACCGTACACTCTATACCCTACAATCTATACCCTACAATCTATACCCTACACTCTACACCCTACACTCTATACCTTACACTCTATACCCTACACTCTATACCCTACACTCTAAACTCTATACCCTACACTCTACACTGTATACCCTACACTCTATAACATACACTCTATACCCTACACTCTATACCCTACACTCTATACCCTACACTCTACACTCTATACCCTACACTCTATACCATACACTCTACACCATACACTCTATAGCATACACTCTATACCCTACACTCTACATTCTATACCCTACACTCTATACCCTACACTCTACACCCTGCACTCTATACCCTACACACTATACCCTACACTCTACACTCTATACCCTACACTCTATACCCTACACTCTATACCCTACACTCTATAGCCTACAATCTATACCCTACACTCTATACCCTACAGTCTATACCCTACACTCTACACTCTATACCTTACACTCTACACTCTATTCCCTACACTCTATACCTTACACTCTATACCCTACACTCTATACCCTACACTCTATACCCTACACTCTACACCCTACACTCTATACCCTACACTCTATACCATACACTCTATACCCTACACTCTACACTCTATACCCTACACTCTACACCCTACACTCTATACCCTACACTCTAATCCCTACACTCTACACTCTATACCCTACACTCTATACCCTATACTCTACACTCTATACCTTACACTCTACACTCTATTCCCTACACTCTATACCCTACACTCAATACCCTACACTCTATACCCTACACTCTACACCCTACACTCTATACCCTACACTCTATACCATACACTCTATACCCTACACTCTACACTCTATACCCTACACTCTACACACTACACTCTATACCCTACACTCTAATCCCTACACTCTACACTCTATACCCTACACTCTATACCCTACACTCTATACCCTACACTCTACACTCTCTACCCTACACTCTATACCCTACACTCTATAACATACACTCTATACCCTACGCTCCAACACTCTACACTCTATACCATACACTCAACACTCTATACCCTACACTCTATACCATAGACTCTACACCATACACTCTATAGCATACACTCTATACCCTACACTCTACACTCTATACCCTACACTCTATACCCTACACTCTACACCCTGCACTCTATACCCTACACACTATACCCTACACTCTACACTCTATACCCTACACTCTATACCCTACACTCTATACCCTACACTCTATACCCTACACTCTACACTCTATACCCTACACTCTATAGCCTACACTCTACAATCTATACCCTACACTCTATACCCTACACTCTATACCCTACAGTCTATACCCTACACTCTATACCCTACATTCTACACTCTATACCTTACACTCCACACTCTATTCCCTACACTCTATACCCTACACTCTATACCCTACACTCTATACCCTACACTCTACACCCTACACTCTATACCCTACACTCTATACCATACACTCTATACCCTACACTCTACACTCTATACCCTACACTCTACACCCTACACTCTATACCCTACACTCTAATCCCTACACTCTACACTCTATACCTTACACTCTATACCCTACACTCTACACTCTATACCTTACACTCTACACTCTATTCCCTACACTCTATACCCTACACTCTATACCCTACACTCTATACCCTACACTCTATACCCTACACTCTACACCCTACACGCTATACCCTACACTCTATACCATACACTCTATACCCTACACTCTACACTCTATACCCTACACTCCACACCCTACACTCTATACCCTACACTCTAATCCCTACACTCTACACTCTATACCCTACACTCTATACCCTACACTCTATACCCTACACTCTACACTCTATACCCTACACTCTACACTCTATACCCTACACTCTATACCCTACACTCTATACCCTACACTCTAATCCCTACACTCTACACTCTATACCCTACACTCTATACCCTACACTCTACACTCTATACCTTACACTCTACACTCTATTCCCTACACTCTATACCCTACACTCTATACCCTACACTCTATACCCTACACTCTATACCCTACACTCTATACCCAACACTCTACACCCTACATTCTATACCCTACACTCTATACCATACAATCTATACCCTACACTCTACACTCTACACTCTACACTCTATACCCTACACTCTACACTCTATACCCTACACTCTACACTCTATACCCTACACTCTATACCCTACACTCTATACCCTACAATCTATACCATACACTCTATACCCTACACTCTATACCCTACACTCTATACCCTACACTCTATACCATACACTCTATACCCTACACTCTATACCGTACACTCTATACCCTACACTCTATACCCTACACTCTATACCCTACACTCTACACCCTACACTCTATACCTTACACTCTATACCCTACACTCTATACCCTACACTCTAAACTCTATACCCTACACTCTACACTCTATACCCTACACTCTATACCCTACACTCTATACCCTACACTCTATACCCTACACTGTATACCCTACACTCTATACCCTACACTCTATACCCTACACTCTACACTCTATACCCTACACTCTATACCCTACACTCTATACCCTACACTCTACACTTTATGCACTACACTCTATACCCTACACTCTATACCCTACACTCTACACCCTACACTCTATACCCTACACTCTATACCATATACTCTATACCCTACACTCTACACTCAATACCCTACACTCTACACCCTACACTCTATACCCTACACTCTAATCCCAACACTCTACACTCTATACCCTACACTTTATACCCTACAGTCTACACTCTATACCTTACACTCTACACTCTATTCCCTACACTCTATACCCTACACTCTATACCCTACACTCTATACCCTACACTCTATACCCTACACTCTACACCCTACACTCTATACCCTACACTCTATACCATACACTCTATACCCTACACTCTACACTCTACACCCTACACTCTATACCCTACACTCTAATCCCTACACTCTACACTCTAAACCCTACACTCTATACCCTACACTCTATACCCTACACTCTACACTCTCTACCCTACACTCTATACCCTACACTCTATACCCTACACTCTACACTCTATACCCTACACTCTACACTCTATACCCTACACTCTATACCCTACACTCTATACCCTACACTCTATACCATACACTCTATACCATACACTCTATACCCTACACTCTATACCCTACACTCTATCCTACACACTATACCCTACACTCTACACTCTATACCCTACACTCTATACCCTACACTCTATACCCTACACTCTACACTCTATACCCTACACTCTATAGCCTACACTCTACAATCTATACCCTACACTCTATACCTTACACTCTATACCCTACAGTCTATACCCTACACTCTATACTCTACACTCTACACTCTAAACCTTACACTCTACACTCTATTCCCTACACTCTATACCCTACACTCTATACCCTACACTCTATACCCTATACTCTACACCCTACACTCTATACCCTACACTCTATACCATATACTCTATACCCTACACTCTACACTCTATACCCTACACTCTACACCCTACACTCTATACCCTACACTCTAATCCCAACACTCTACACTCTATACCCTACACTCTATACCCTACACTCTACACTCTATACCTTACACTCTACACTCTATTCCCTACACTCTATACCCTACACTCTATACCCTACACTCTATACCCTACACTCTATACCCTACACTCTACACCCTACACTCTATACCCTACACTCTATACCCTACACTCTATACCCTACACTCTACACCCTACACTCTATACCCTACACTCTATACCATACACTCTATACCCTACACTCTACACTCTATACCCTACACTCTACACCCTACACTCTATACCCTACACTCTAATCCCTACACTCTATACCCTACACTCTACACTCTATACCCTACACTCTATACCATACACTCTATACCCTACACTCTATACCGTACACTCTATACCCTACACTCTATACCCTACACTCTATACCCTACACTCTACACCCTACACTCTATACCCTACACTCTATACCCTACACTCTATACCCTACACTCTACACTCTCTACCCTACACTCTAATCCCAACACTCTACACTCTATACCCTACACTCTATACCCTACACTCTACACTCTATACCTTACACTCTACACTCTATTCCCTACACTCTATACCCTACACTCTATACCCTACACTCTATACCCTACACTCTATACCCTACACTCTACACCCTACACTCTATACCCTACACTCTATACCCTACACTCTATACCCTACACTCTACACTCTATACCCTACACTCTATACCCTACACTCTATACCCTACACTCTACACTCTATACCCTACACTCTATACCCTACACTCTATACCCTACACTCTATACCCTACACTCTATACCATACACTCTATACCCTACACTCTATACCCTACACTCTGAACCCTACACTCTATACCCTACACTCTACTCCCTGCACTCTATACCCTACACTCTATACCCTGCACTCTACACTCTATACCCTACACTCTATACCCTACACTCTATACCCAACACTCTATACCCTACACTCTACACTCTATACCCTACACTCTACACTCTATACCCTGCACTCTATACCCTACACTCTATACCCTACACTCTATACCCTACACTCTATACCCTACACTCTACACTATATACCCTACACTCTATACCCTACACTCTATACCCTACACTCTATACCCTACACTCTATACCCTATACTCTTTGCCCTACACTCTATACCCTACACTCTATACCCTACACTCTATACCATACACTCTATACCCTACACTCTACACTCTATATCCTACACTCTATACCCTACACTCTATGCCCAACACTCTATACCCTACACTCTACACCCTACACTCTATACCCTACACTCTATACCATACACTCTATACCCTACACTCTACACTCTATACCCTACACTCTACACCCTACACTCTATACCCTACACTTTAATCCCTACACTCTACACTCTATACCCTACACTCTATACCCTACACTCTATACTCTACACTCTACACTCTCTACCCTACACTCTATACCCTACACTCTATACCCTACACTCTATACCCTACACTCTACACTCTATACCCTACACTCTACACTCTATACCCTACACTCTATACCCTACACTCTACACCCTACACTCAATACCCTACACTCTATACCCTACACTCTACACTCTATACCCTACACTCTATACCCTACACTCTACACTCTATACCCTACACTCTATACCCTACACCCTATGCCCTACACTCTATACCCTACACTCTACACCCTACACTCTATACCTTACACTCTATACCCTACTCTCTATACCCTACACTCTAAACTTTATACCCTACACTCTATACCCTACACTCTATAACATACACTCTACACCCTACACTCTATACCCTACAATCTATACCATACACTCTATACCCTACACTCTATACCCTACACTCTATACCCTACACTCTATACCATACACTCTATACCCTACACTCTATACCGTACACTCTATACCCTACACTCTATACCCTACACTCTATACCCTACACTCTACACCCTACACTCTATACCTTACACTCTATACCCTACACTTTATACCCTACACTCTAAACTCTATACCCTACACTCTACACTCTATACCCTACACTCTATACCCTACACTCTATACCCTACACTCTATACCCTACACTCTATACCCTACACTCTACACCTTACACTCTATACCCTACACTCTATACCCTACACTCTAAACTCTATACCCTACACTCTACACTCTATACCCTACACTCTACACTCTATACCCTACACTCTACACTCTATACCCTACACTCTACACTCTATACCCTACACTCTATAACATACACTCTATACCCTACACTCTATACCATACACTCTATACCCTACACTCTATACCCTACACTCTATACCATACACTCTGTACCCTACACTCTATACCGTACACTCTATACCCTACACTCTATACCCTACACTCTATACCCTACACTCTACACCCTACACTCTATACCTTACACTCTATACCCTACACTCTATACCCTACACTCTAAACTCTATACCCTGCACTCTACACTCTATACCCTACACTCTATACCCTACACTCTATACCCTACACTCTATACCCTACACTCTATACCCTACACTCTACACTCTATACCCTACACTCTATACCATACACTCCATACCCTACACTCTATACCGTACACTCTATACCCTACAATCTATACCCTACAATCTATACCCTACACTCTACACCCTACACTCTATACCTTACACTCTATACCCTACACTCTATACCCTACACTCTAAACTCTATACCCTACACTCTACACTGTATACCCTACACTCTATAACATACACTCTATACCCTACACTCTATACCCTACACTCTATACCCTACACTCTACACTCTATACCCTACACTCTATACCATACACTCTACACCATACACTCTATAGCATACACTCTATACCCTACACTCTACATTCTATACCCTACACTCTATACCCTACACTCTACACCCTGCACTCTATACCCTACACACTATACCCTACACTCTACACTCTATACCCTACACTCTATACCCTACACTCTATACCCTACACTCTATAGCCTACAATCTACACCCTACACTCTATACCCTACAGTCTATACCCTACACTCTATACCCTACACTCTACACTCTATACCTTACACTCTACACTCTATTCCCTACACTCTATACCTTACACTCTATACCCTACACTCTATACCCTACACTCTATACCCTACACTCTACACCCTACACTCTATACCCTACACTCTATACCATACACTCTATACCCTACACTCTACACTCTATACCCTACACTCTACACCCTACACTCTATACCCTACACTCTAATCCCTACACTCTACACTCTATACCCTACACTCTATACCCTATACTCTACACTCTATACCTTACACTCTACACTCTATTCCCTACACTCTATACCCTACACTCAATACCCTACACTCTATACCCTACACTCTACACCCTACACTCTATACCCTACACTCTATACCATACACTCTATACCCTACACTCTACACTCTATACCCTACACTCTACACACTACACTCTATACCCTACACTCTAATCCCTACACTCTAAACTCTATACCCTACACTCTATACCCTACACTCTATACCCTACACTCTACACTCTCTACCCTACACTCTATACCCTACACTCTATAACATACACTCTATACCCTACGCTCTACACTCTACACTCTATACCATACACTCAACACTCTATACCCTACACTCTATACCATAGACTCTACACCATACACTCTATAGCATACACTCTATACCCTACACTCTACACTCTATACCCTACACTCTATACCCTACACTCTACACCCTGCACTCTATACCCTACACACTATACCCTACACTCTACACTCTATACCATACACTCTATACCCTACACTCTATACCCTACACTCTATACCCTACACTCTACACTCTATACCCTACACTCTATAGCCTACACTCTACAATCTATACCCTACACTCTATACCTTACACTCTATACCCTACAGTCTATACCCTACACTCTATACCCTACATTCTACACTCTATACCTTACACTCCACACTCTATTCCCTACACTCTATACCCTACACTCTATACCCTACACTCTATACCCTACACTCTATACCCTACACTCTACACCCTACACTCTATACCCTACACTCTATACCATACACTCTATACCCTACACTCTACACTCTATACCCTACACTCTACACCCTACACTCTATACCCTACACTCTAATCCCTACACTCTACACTCTATACCTTACACTCTATACCCTACACTCTACACTCTATACCTTACACTCTACACTCTATTCCCTACACTCTATACCCTACACTCTATACCCTACACTCTATACCCTACACTCTATACCCTACACTCTACACCCTACACGCTATACCCTACACTCTATACCATACACTCTATACCCTACACTCTACACTCTATACCCTACACTCCACACCCTACACTCTATACCCTACACTCTAATCCCTACACTCTACACTCTATACCCTACACTCTATACCCTACACTCTACACTCTCTACCCTACACTCTATACCCTACACTCTGTACCCTACACTCTATACCCTACACTCTACACTCTATACCCTACACTCTACACTCTATACCCTACACTCTATACCCTACACTCTATACCCTACACTCTATACCCTACAATCTACACTCTATGCCCTACACTCTACACTCTATACCCTACACTCTACACTCTATACCCTACACTCTACACTCTATACCCTACACTGTATACCCTACACTCTATACCCTGCACTCTATACCCTACACTCTATACCCTACACTCTACACTCTATGCCCTACACTCTACACTCTGTACCTTACACTCAACACTCTATTCCCTACACTCTATACCCTACACTCTATACCCTACACTCTATACCCTACAATCTACACCCTACACTCTATACTCTACACTCTATACCATACACTCTATACCCTACACTCTACACTCTATGCCCTACACTCTACACCCTACACTCTATACCCTACACTCTAATCCCTACACTCTACACTCTCTACCCTACACTCTCTACCCTACACTCTATACCCTACAATCTATACCCTACACTCTACACTCTATGCCCTACACTCTACACTCTATACCCTACACTCTATACCCTAAAATCTATACCCTACACTCTACACTCTATACCCTACACTCTATACCCTACACTCTATGCCCTACACTCTATACCCTACACTCTATACCCTACACTCTATACCCTACACTCTATACCCTACACTCTACACTCTCTACCCTACACTCTATACCCTACACTCTATAACATACACTCTATACCCTACGCTCTACACTCTACACTCTATACCATACACTCAACACTCTATACCCTACACTCTGTACCATAGACTCTACACCATACACTCTATAGCATACACTCTATACCCTACACTCTACACTCTATACCCTACACTCTATACCCTACACTCTACACCCTGCACTCTATACCCTACACACTATACCCTACACTCTACACTCTATACCATACACTCTATACCCTACACTCTATACCCTACACTCTATACCCTACACTCTACACTCTATACCCTACACTCTATAGCCTACACTCTACAATCTATACCCTACACTCTATACCCTACACTCTATACCCTACAGTCTATACCCTACACTCTATACCCTACATTCTACACTCTATACCTTACACTCCACACTCTATTCCCTACACTCTATACCCTACACTCTATACCCTACACTCTATACCCTACACTCTATACCCTACACTCTACACCCTACACTCTATACCCTACACTCTATACCATACACTCTATACCCTACACTCTACACTCTATACCCTACACTCTACACCCTACACTCTATACCCTACACTCTAATCCCTACACTCTACACTCTATACCTTACACTCTATACCCTACACTCTACACTCTATACCTTACACTCTACACTCTATTCCCTACACTCTATACCCTACACTCTATACCCTACACTCTATACCATACACTCTATACCCTACACTCTACACCCTACACGCTATACCCTACACTCTATACCATACACTCTATACCCTACACTCTACACTCTATACCCTACACTCCACACCCTACACTCTATACCCTACACTCTAATCCCTACACTCTACACTCTATACCCTACACTCTGTACCCTACACTCTATACCCTACACTCTACACTCTATACCCTACACTCTACACTCTATACCCTACACTCTATACCCTACACTCTATACCCTACACTCTATACCCTACAATCTACACTCTATGCCCTACACTCTACACTCTATACCCTACACTCTACACTCTATACCCTACACTCTACACTCTATACCCTACACTGTATACCCTACACTCTATACCCTGCACTCTATACCCTACACTCTATACCCTACACTCTACACTCTATGCCCTACACTCTACACTCTGTACCTTACACTCAACACTCTATTCCCTACACTCTATACCCTACACTCTATACCCTACACTCTATACCCTACAATCTACACCCTACACTCTATACTCTACACTCTATACCATACACTCTATACCCTACACTCTACACTCTATGCCCTACACTCTACACCCTACACTCTATACCCTACACTCTAATCCCTACACTCTACACTCTCTACCCTACACTCTCTACCCTACACTCTATACCCTACAATCTATACCCTACACTCTACACTCTATGCCCTACACTCTACACTCTATACCCTACACTCTATACCCTAAAATCTATACCCTACACTCTACACTCTATACCCTACACTCTATACCCTACACTCTATGCCCTACACTCTATACCCTACACTCTATACCCTACACTCTATACCCTACACTCTACACTCTATACCCTACACTCTATACCCTACACTCTATACCCTACACTCTACACTCTATACCCTACACTCTATACCCTACACTCTATGCCCTACAATCTATACCCTACACTCTATACCCTACACTCTATACCCTACACTCTACACTCTATACCCTACACTCTACACTCTATACCCTACACACTATACCCTACACTCTATACCCTACACTCTAATCCCTACACTCTACACTCTATACCCTACACTCTATACCCTACACTCTACACTCTATACCTTACACTCTACACTCTATTCCCTACACTCTATACCCTACACTCTAATCCCTACACTCTACACTCTCTACCCTACACTCTCTACCCTACACTCTATACCCTACAATCTATACCCTACACTCTACACTCTATGCCCTACACTCTACACTCTATACCCTACACTCTATACCCTAAAATCTATACCCTACACTCTACACTCTATACCCTACACTCTATACCCTACACTCTATGCCCTACACTCTATACCCTACACTCTATACCCTACACTCTATACCCTACACTCTATACCCTACACTCTACACTCTCTACCCTACACTCTATACCCTACACTCTATAACATACACTCTATACCCTACGCTCTACACTCTACACTCTATACCATACACTCAACACTCTATACCCTACACTCTGTACCATAGACTCTACACCATACACTCTATAGCATACACTCTATACCCTACACTCTACACTCTATACCCTACACTCTATACCCTACACTCTACACCCTGCACTCTATACCCTACACACTATACCCTACACTCTACACTCTATACCATACACTCTATACCCTACACTCTATACCCTACAATCTATACCCTACACTCTACACTCTATACCCTACACTCTATAGCCTACACTCTACAATCTATACCCTACACTCTATACCCTACACTCTATACCCTACAGTCTATACCCTACACTCTATACCCTACATTCTACACTCTATACCTTACACTCCACACTCTATTCCCTACACTCTATACCCTACACTCTATACCCTACACTCTATACCCTACACTCTATACCCTACACTCTACACCCTACACTCTATACCCTACACTCTATACCATAAACTCTATACCCTACACTCTACACTCTATACCCTACACTCTACACCCTACACTCTATACCCTACACTCTAATCCCTACACTCTACACTCTATACCTTACACTCTATACCCTACACTCTACACTCTATACCTTACACTCTACACTCTATTCCCTACACTCTATACCCTACACTCTATACCCTACACTCTATACCCTACACTCTATACCCTACACTCTACACCCTACACGCTATACCCTACACTCTATACCATACACTCTATACCCTACACTCTACACTCTATACCCTACACTCCACACCCTACACTCTATACCCTACACTCTAATCCCTACACTCTACACTCTATACCCTACACTCTATACCCTACACTCTATACCCTACACTCTACACTCTCTACCCTACACTCTATACCCTACACTCTGTACCCTACACTCTATACCCTACACTCTACACTCTATACCCTACACTCTACACTCTATACCCTACACTCTATACCCTACACTCTATACCCTACACTCTATACCCTACAATCTACACTCTATGCCCTACACTCTACACTCTATACCCTACACTCTACACTCTATACCCTACACTCTACACTCTATACCCTACACTGTATACCCTACACTCTATACCCTGCACTCTATACCCTACACTCTATACCCTACACTCTACACTCTATGCCCTACACTCTACACTATGTACCTTACACTCAACACTCTATTCCCTACACTCTATACCCTACACTCTATACCCTACACTCTATACCCTACAATCTACACCCTACACTCTATACTCTACACTCTATACCATTCACTCTATACCCTACACTCTACACTCTATGCCCTACACTCTACACCCTACACTCTATACCCTACACTCTAATCCCTACACTCTACACTCTCTACCCTACACTCTCTACCCTACACTCTATACCCTACAATCTATACCCTACACTCTACACTCTATGCCCTACACTCTACACTCTATACCCTACACTCTATACCCTACACTCTACACTCTATACCCTACACTCTATACCCTACACTCTATGCCCTACACTCTATACCCTACACTCTATACCCTACACTCTATACCCTACACTCTATACCATACACTCTATACCCTACACTCTATACCCTAAACTCTATACCCTACACTCTACACTCTATACCCTACACTCTATACCCTACACTCTATGCCCTACAATCTATACCCTACACTCTATTCCCTACACTCTATACCCTACACTCTACACTCTATACCCTACACTCTACACTCTATACCCTACACACTATACCCTACACTCTATACCCTACACTCTAATCCCTACACTCTACACTCTATACCCTACACTCTATACCCTACACTCTACACTCTATACCTTTCACTCTACACTCTATTCCCTACACTCTATACCCTACACTCTATACCCTACACTCTATACCCTACACTCTACACCCTACACTCTATACTCTACACTCTATACCATACACTCTATAACCTACACTCTACACTCTATGCCCTACACTCTACACCCTACACTCTATACCCTACACTCTAATCCCTACACTCTACACTCTATACCTTACACTCTATACCCTACACTCTACACTCTGTACCTTACACTCTACACTCTATTCCCTACACTCTATACCCTACACTCTATACCCTACACTCTATACCCTACACTCTATACCCTACACTCTACACCCTACACTCTATACCCTACACTCTATACCATACACTCTATACCCTACACTCTACACTCTATACCCTACACTCCACACCCTACACTCTATACCCTACACTCTAATCCCTACACTCTACACTCTATACCCTACACTCTATACCCTACACTCTATACCCTACACTCTACACTCTCTACCCTACACTCTATACCCTACACTCTGTACCCTACACTCTATACCCTACACTCTACACTCTATACCCTACACTCTACACTCTATACCCTACACTCTATACCCTACACTCTATACCCTACACTCTATACCCTACAATCTACACTCTATGCCCTACACTCTACACTCTATACCCTACACTCTACACTCTATACCCTACACTCTACACTCTATACTCTACACTGTATACCCTACACTCTATACCCTACACTCTATACCCTACACTCTACACTCTATGCCCTACACTCTACACTCTGTACCTTACACTCAACACTCTATTCCCTACACTCTATACCCTACACTCTATACTCTACACTCTATACCATACACTCTATACCCTACACTCTACACTCTATGCCCTACACTCTACACCCTACACTCTATACCCTACACTCTAATCCCTACACTCTACACTCTCTACCCTACACTCTCTACCCTACACTCTATACCCTACACTCTATACCCTACACTCTACACTCTATGCCCTACACTCTACACTCTATACCCTACACTCTATACCCTACACTCTATACCCTACACTCTACACTCTATACCCTACACTCTATACCCTACACTCTATGCCCTACACTCTATATCCTACACTCTATACCCTACACTCTATACCCTACACTCTACACTCTATACCCTACACTCTATACCCTACACTCTATACCCTACACTCTACACTCTATACCCTACACTCTATACCCTACACTCTATGCCCTACACTCTATACCCTACACTCTATACCCTACACTCTATACCCTACACTCTACACTCTATACCCTACACTCTACACTCTATACCCTACACACTATACCCTACACTCTATACCCTACACTCTAATCCCTACACTCTACACTCTATACCCTACACTCTATACCCTACACTCTACACTATATACCTTACACTCTACACTCTATTCCCTACACTCTATACCCTACACTCTATACCCTACACTCTATACCCTACACTCTATACCCAACACTCTACACCCTACACTCTATACCCTACACTCTATACCATACACTCTATACCCTACACTCTACACTCTATACCCTACACTCTACACTCTATACCCTACACTCTATACCTTACACTCTATACCCTACACTCTATACCCGACACTCTACACGCTATACCCTACACTCTACACTCTATACTCTACACTCAATACCCTACACTCTATACCCTACACTCTATACCCTACACTCTATACCCTACACTCTACACTCTATACCCTACACTCTATACCCTACACTCTACACCCTACACTCTATACCCTATACTCTATGCCCTGCACTCTATACCCTACACTCTATATCCTACACTCTATACCCTACACTCTACACTCTATACCCTACACTCTATACCCTACACTCTATACCCTACACTCTACACTCTATACCCTACACTCTATACCCTACACTCTATACCCTACACTCTATACCCTACACTCTACACTCTATATCCTACACTCTCTACCCTACACTCTACACTCTATACCCTACACTCTATACCCTACACTCTAATCCCTACACTCTACACTCTATACCCTACACTCTATACCCTACACTCTATACCCTACACTCTACACTCTATACCCTACACTCTATATCCTACACTCTACACTCTATACCATACATTCTATACCCTACACTCTATACCATACACTCTATACCCTACACTCTACACCCTACACTCTATACCCTACACTCTATACCCTACACTCTATTCCCTACACTCTATACCCTACACTCTACACCCTACACTCTATACCCTACACTCTATACCCTACACTCTATACCCTACACTCTATACCCTACACTCTACACTCTATACCCTACACTCTATACCCTACACTCTATACCCTGCACTCTACACTCTATACCCTACACTCTATACCCTACACTCTATGCCCTACACTCTATACCCTACACTCTATACCCTACACTCTATACCCTACAGAGAGTAAAAAGGAGGGCAACAAAATTAATAAAGGGGATGGGAGAACTACAATACCCAGATAGATTAGCGAAATTAGGATTATTCAGTCTAGAAAAAAGACGACTGAGGGGCGATCTAATAACCATGTATAAGCATATAAGGGGACAATACAAATATCTCGCTGAGGATCTGTTTATACCAAGGAAGGTGACGGGCACAAGGGGGCATTCTTTGCGTCTGGAGGAGAGAAGGTTTTTCCACCAACATAGAAGAGGATTCTTTACTGTTAGGGCAGTGAGAATCTGGAATTGCTTGCCTGAGGAGGTGGTGATGGCGAACTCAGTCGAGGGGTTCAAGAGAGGCCTGGATGTCTTCCTGGAGCAGAACAATATTGTATCATACAATTATTAGGTTCTGTAGAAGGACGTAGATCTGGGGATTTATTATGATGGAATATAGGCTGAACTGGATGGACAAATGTCTTTTTTCGGCCTTACTAACTAAGTTACTATGTTACTATGTTACTCTATACCCTACACTCTACACTCTATACCCTACACTCTACACTCTATACCCTACACACTATACCCTACACTCTATACCCTACACTCTAATCCCTACACTCTACACTCTATACCCTACACTCTATACCCTACACTCTACACTCTATACCTTACACTCTACACTTTATTCCCTACACTCTATACCCTACACTCTATACCCTACACTCTATACCCTACACTCTATACCCAACACTCTACACCCTACACTCTATACCCTACACTCTATACCATACACTCTATACCCTACACTCTACACTCTATACCCTACACTCTACACTCTATACCCTACACTCTATACCCTACACTCTATACCCTACACTCTATACCCGACACTCTACACGCTATACCCTACACTCTACACTCTATACTCTACACTCTATACCCTACACTCTATACCCTACACTCTATACCCTACACTCTATACCCTACACTCTACACTCTATACCCTACACTCTATACCCTACACTTTACACCCTACACTCTATACCCTACACTCTATGCCCTACACTCTATACCCTACACTCTATACCCTACACTCTATACCCTACACTCTACACTCTATACCCTACACTCTATACCCTACACTCTATACCCTACACTCTACACTCTATACCCTACACTCTATACCCTACACTCTATACCCTACACTCTATACCCTACACTCTACACTCTATATCCTACACTCTCTACCCTACACTCTACACTCTATACCCTACACTCTATACCCTACACTCTAATCCCTACACTCTACACTCTATACCCTACACTCTATACCCTACACTCTATACCCTACACTCTACACTCTATACCCTACACTCTATATCCTACACTCTACACTCTATACCATACATTCTATACCCTACACTCTATACCATACACTCTATACCCTACACTCTACACCCTACACTCTATACCCTACACTCTATACCCTACACTCTATTCCCTACACTCTATACCCTACACTCTACACCCTACACTCTATACCCTACGCTCTATACCATACACTCTATATCCTACACTCTACACTCTATACCCTACACTCTACATCCCACACTCTATACCCTACACTCTAATCCCGACACTCTACACTCTATACCCTACACTCTATAGCCTACACTCTACAATCTATACCCTACACTCTATACCCTACACTCTATACCCTACACTCTACACTCTCTACCCTACACTCTATACCCTACACTCTATAACATACACTCTATACCCTACACTCTATACCCTACACTCTATACCATACACTCTACAATCTATACCCTACACTCTATACCATACACTCTACACAATACACTCTATAGCGTACACTCTATACCCTACACTCTACACTCTATACCTTACACTCTATACCCTACACTCTACACCCTGCACTCTATACCCTACACACTATACCCTACACTCTACACTCTATACCCTACACTCTATACCCTACACTCTATACCCTACACTCTATACCCTACACTCTGCACTCTATACCCTACACTCTATAGCCTACACTCTACAATCTATACCCTACACTCTATAGCCTACACTCTATACCCTACAGTCTATACCCTACACTCTATACCTTACACTCTACACTCTATTCCCTACACTCTATACCCTACACTCTATACCCTACACTCTATACCCTACACTCTATACCCTACACTCTACACCCTACACTCTATACCCTACACTCTATACCATACACTCTATACCCTACACTCTACACTCTATACCCTACACTCTAATTTCTTCACTCTACACTTTATACCCTACACTCTATACCCTACACTCTACACTCTATACCTTACACTCTACACTCTATTCCCTACACTCTATACCCTACACTCTATACCCTACACTCTATACCCTACACTCTACACCCTACACTCTATACCATACACTCTATACACTACACTCTACACTCTATACCCTACACTCTACACACTACACTCTATACCCTACACTCTAATCCCTACACTCTACACTCTATACCCTACACTCTAAACCCTACACTCTATACCCTACACTCTACACACTCTACCCTACACTCTATACCCTACACTCTATACCCTACACTCTACACTCTATACCCTACACTCTACACTCTATACCCTACACTCTATACCCTACACTCTATACCCTACACTCTACACCCTACACTCTACACTCTATACCCTACACTCTATACCCTACATTCTACACTCTAAACCTTACACTCTACACTCTATTCCCTACACTCTATACCCTACACTCTATACCCTACACTCTATACCCTACACTCTATACCATACACTCTATACCCTACACTCTACACTCTATACCCTACACTCTATACCCTACACTCTATACCCTACACTCTATACCCTACACTCTACACGCTATACCCTACACTCTACACTTTATACCCTACACTCTATACCCTACACTCTATACCCTACACTCTATACCATACACTCCATACCCTACACTCTATACCGTACACTCTATACCCTACACTCTATACCCTACAATCTATACCCTACACTCTACACCCTACACTCTATACCTTACACTCTATACCCTACACTCTATACCCTACACTCTAAACTCTATACCCTACACTCTACACTCTATACCCTACACTCTATAACATACACTCTATACCCTACACTCTATACCCTACACTCTATACCCTACACTCTACACTCTATACCCTACACTCTATACCATACACTCTATACCCTACACTCTACACCCTGCACTCTATACCCTACACACTATACCCTACACTCTACACTCTATACCCTACACTCTATACCCTACACTCTATACCCCACACTCTATACCCTACACTCTATACCCTACACTCTATAGCCTACAATCTATACCCTACACTCTATACCCTACAGTCTATACCCTACACTCTATACCCTACACTCTACACTCTATACCTTACACTCTACACTCGATTCCCTACACTCTATACCCTACACTCTATACCCTACACTCTATACCCTACACTCTATACCCTACACTCTACACCCTACACTCTATACCCTACACTCTATACCATACAGTCTATACCCTACACTCTACACTCTATACCCTACACTCTACACCCTACACTCTATACCCTACACTCTAATCCCTACACTCTACACTCTATACCCTACACTCTATACCCTATACTCTACACTCTATACCTTACACTCTACACTCTATTCCCTACACTCTATACCCTACACTCTATACCCTACACTCTATACCCTACACTCTACACCCTACACTCTATACCCTACACTCTATACCATACACTCTATACCCTACACTCTACACTCTATACCCTACACTCTACACACTACACTCTATACCCTACACTCTAATCCCTACACTCTACACTCTATACCCTACACTCTACACTCTCTACCCTACACTCTATACCCTACACTCTATAACATACACTCTATACACTACACTCTACACCCTACACTCTATACCATACACTCTACACTGTATACCCTACACTCTATACCATACACTCTACACCATACACTCTATAGCATACACTCTATACCCTACACTCTACACTCTATACCCTACACTCTATACCCTACACTCTACACTCTATACCCTACACTCTACACTCTATACCCTACACACTATACCCTACACTCTAATCCCTACACTCTAATCCCTACACTCTACACTCTATACCCTACACTCTACACTCTATACCTTACACTCTACACTCTATTCCCTACACTCTATACCCTACACTCTATACCCTACACTCTATACCCTACACTCTACACCCTACACTCTATACTCTACACTCTATACCATACACTCTATACCCTACACTCTACACTCTATGCCCTACACTCTACACCCTACACTCTATACCCTACACTCTAATCCCTACACTCTACACTCTATACCTTACACTCTATACCCTACACTCTACACTCTATACCTTACACTCTACACTCTATTCCCTACACTCTATACCCTACACTCTATACCCTACACTCTATAGCCTACAATCTATACCCTACACTCTATACCCTACAGTCTATACCCTACACTCTATACCCTACACTCTACACTCTATACCTTACACTCTACACTCGATTCCCTACACTCTATACCCTACACTCTATACCCTACACTCTATACCCTACACTCTATACCCTACACTCTACACCCTACACTCTATACCCTACACTCTATACCATACAGTCTATACCCTACACTCTACACTCTATACCCTACACTCTACACCCTACACTCTATACCCTACACTCTAATCCCTACACTCTACACTCTATACCCTACACTCTATACCCTATACTCTACACTCTATACCTTACACTCTACACTCTATTCCCTACACTCTATACCCTACACTCTATACCCTACACTCTATACCCTACACTCTACACCCTACACTCTATACCCTACACTCTATACCATACACTCTATACCCTACACTCTACACTCTATACCCTACACTCTACACACTACACTCTATACCCTACACTCTAATCCCTACACTCTACACTCTATACCCTACACTCTACACTCTCTACCCTACACTCTATACCCTACACTCTATAACATACACTCTATACCCTACACTCTACACCCTACACTCTATACCATACACTCTACACTGTATACCCTACACTCTATACCATACACTCTACACCATACACTCTACACTATAGCATACACTCTATACCCTACACTCTACACTCTATACCCTACACTCTACACTCTATACCCTACACTCTACACTCTATACCCTACACACTATACCCTACACTCTAATCCCTACACTCTAATCCCTACACTCTACACTCTATACCCTACACTCTACACTCTATACCTTACACTCTACACTCTATTCCCTACACTCTATACCCTACACTCTATACCCTACACTCTATACCCTACACTCTACACCCTACACTCTATACTCTACACTCTATACCATACACTCTATACCCTACACTCTACACTCTATGCCCTACACTCTACACCCTACACTCTATACCCTACACTCTAATCCCTACACTCTACACTCTATACCTACATCATGTGGCAAACCGGTGAGCATGTGGCTCTATTAGTATAGGAGATACCTGAAAACATATCACACTTTTCATCATAGTGCTTTTACCAATGCATAAAATGCATGGAGAAGTCATTTCGAATGACTGGTCCTCAGTGTTGTGAGAACGATGACTGGTTGAAATTTTTGGTGGTTTCTTGTTCAGTCCATAGGCCTACATCATGTGGCAAACCGGTGAGCATGTGGCTCTATTAGTATAGGAGATACCTGAAAACATATCACACTTTTCATCATAGTGCTTTTACCAATGCATAAAATGCATGGAGAAGTCATTTCGAATGACTGGTCCTCAGTGTTGTGAGAACGATGACTGGTTAAAATTTTTGGTGGTTTCTTGTTCAGTCCATAGGCCTACATCATGTGGCAAACCGGTGAGCATGTGGCTCTATTAGTATAGGAGATACCTGAAAACATATCACACTTTTCATCATAGTGCTTTTACCAATGCATAAAATGCATGGAGAAGTCATTTCGAATGACTGGTCCTCAGTGTTGTGAGAACGATGACTGGTTAAATTTTTTGGTGGTTTCTTGTTCAGTCCATAGGCCTACATCATGTGGCAAACCGGTGAGCATGTGGCTCTATTAGTATAGGAGATACCTGAAAACATATCACACTTTTCATCATAGTGCTTTTACCAATGCATAAAATGCATGGAGAAGTCATTTCGAATGACTGGTCCTCAGTGTTGTGAGAACGATGACTGGTTAAAATTTTTGGTGGTTTCTTGTTCAGTCCATAGGCCTACATCATGTGGCAAACCGGTGAGCATGTGGCTCTATTAGTATAGGAGATACCTGAAAACATATCACACTTTTCATCATAGTGCTTTTACCAATGCATAAAATGCATGGAGAAGTCATTTCGAATGACTGGTCCTCAGTGTTGTGAGAACGATGACTGGTTAAAATTTTTGGTGGTTTCTTGTTCAGTCCATAGGCCTACATCATGTGGCAAACCGGTGAGCATGTGGCTCTATTAGTATAGGAGATACCTGAAAACATATCACACTTTTCATCATAGTGCTTTTACCAATGCATAAAATGCATGGAGAAGTCATTTCGAATGACTGGTCCTCAGTGTTGTGAGAACGATGACTGGTTAAATTTTTTGGTGGTTTCTTGTTCAGTCCATAGGCCTACATCATGTGGCAAACCGGTGAGCATGTGGCTCTATTAGTATAGGAGATACCTGAAAACATATCACACTTTTCATCATAGTGCTTTTACCAATGCATAAAATGCATGGAGAAGTCATTTCGAATGACTGGTCCTCAGTGTTGTGAGAACGATGACTGGTTAAAATTTTTGGTGGTTCCTTGTTCAGTCCATAGGCCTACATCATGTGGCAAACCGGTGAGCATGTGGCTCTATTAGTATAGGAGATACCTGAAAACATATCACACTTTTCATCATAGTGCTTTTACCAATGCATAAAATGCATGGAGAAGTCATTTCGAATGACTGGTCCTCAGTGTTGTGAGAACGATGACTGGTTAAAATTTTTGGTGGTTTCTTGCTCAGTCCATAGGCCTACATCATGTGGCAAACCGGTGAGCATGTGGCTCTATTAGTATAGGAGATTCCTGAAAACATATCACACTTTTCATCATAGTGCTTTTACCAATGCATAAAATGCATGGAGAAGTCATTTCGAATGACTGGTCCTCAGTGTTGTGAGAATGATGACTGGTTAAAATTTTTGGTGGTTTCTTGTTCAGTCCATAGGCCTACATCATGTGGCAAACCGGTGAGCATGTGGCTCTATTAGTATAGGAGATACCTGAAAACATATCACACTTTTCATCATAGTGCTTTTACCAATGCATAAAATGCATGGAGAAGTCATTTCGAATGACTGGTCCTCAGTGTTGTGAGAACGATGACTGGTTAAAATTTTTGGTGGTTTCTTGTTCAGTCCATAGGACTACATCATGTGGCAAACCGGTGAGCATGTGGCTCTATTAGTATAGGAGATACCTGAAAACATATCACACTTTTCATCATAGTGCTTTTACCAATGCATAAAATGCATGGAGAAGTCATTTCGAATGACTGGTCCTCAGTGTTGTGAGAACGATGACTGGTTAAAATTTTTGGTGGTTTCTTGTTCAGTCCATAGGCCTACATCATGTGGCAAACCGGTGAGCATGTGGCTCTATTACTATAGGAGATACCTGAAAACATATCACACTTTTCATCATAGTGCTTTTACCAATGCATAAAATGCATGGAGAAGTCATTTCGAATGACTGGTCCTCAGTGTTGTGAGAACGATGACTGGTTAAAATTTTTGGTGGTTTCTTGTTCAGTCCATAGGCCTACATCATGTGGCAAACCGGTGAGCATGTGGCTCTATTAGTATAGGAGATACCTGAAAACATATCACACTTTTCATCATAGTGCTTTTACCAATGCATAAAATGCATGGAGAAGTCATTTCGAATGACTGGTCCTCAGTGTTGTGAGAACGATGACTGGTTGAAATTTTTGGTGGTTTCTTGTTCAGTCCATAGGCCTACATCATGTGGCAAACCGGTGAGCATGTGGCTCTATTAGTATAGGAGATACCTGAAAACATATCACACTTTTCATCATAGTGCTTTTACCAATGCATAAAATGCATGGAGAAGTCATTTCGAATGACTGGTCCTCAGTGTTGTGAGAACGATGACTGGTTAAAATTTTTGGTGGTTTCTTGTTCAGTCCATAGGCCTACATCATGTGGCAAACCGGTGAGCATGTGGCTCTATTAGTATAGGAGATACCTGAAAACATATCACACTTTTCATCATAGTGCTTTTACCAATGCATAAAATGCATGGAGAAGTCATTTCGAATGACTGGTCCTCAGTGTTGTGAGAACGATGACTGGTTAAATTTTTTGGTGGTTTCTTGTTCAGTCCATAGGCCTACATCATGTGGCAAACCGGTGAGCATGTGGCTCTATTAGTATAGGAGATACCTGAAAACATATCACACTTTTCATCATAGTGCTTTTACCAATGCATAAAATGCATGGAGAAGTCATTTCGAATGACTGGTCCTCAGTGTTGTGAGAACGATGACTGGTTAAAATTTTTGGTGGTTTCTTGTTCAGTCCATAGGCCTACATCATGTGGCAAACCGGTGAGCATGTGGCTCTATTAGTATAGGAGATACCTGAAAACATATCACACTTTTCATCATAGTGCTTTTACCAATGCATAAAATGCATGGAGAAGTCATTTCGAATGACTGGTCCTCAGTGTTGTGAGAACGATGACTGGTTAAAATTTTTGGTGGTTTCTTGTTCAGTCCATAGGCCTACATCATGTGGCAAACCGGTGAGCATGTGGCTCTATTAGTATAGGAGATACCTGAAAACATATCACACTTTTCATCATAGTGCTTTTACCAATGCATAAAATGCATGGAGAAGTCATTTCGAATGACTGGTCCTCAGTGTTGTGAGAACGATGACTGGTTAAAATTTTTGGTGGTTTCTTGTTCAGTCCATAGGCCTACATCATGTGGCAAACCGGTGAGCATGTGGCTCTATTAGTATAGGAGATACCTGAAAACATATCACACTTTTCATCATAGTGCTTTTACCAATGCATAAAATGCATGGAGAAGTCATTTCGAATGACTGGTCCTCAGTGTTGTGAGAACGATGACTGGTTGAAATTTTTGGTGGTTTCTTGTTCAGTCCATAGGCCTACATCATGTGGCAAACCGGTGAGCATGTGGCTCTATTAGTATAGGAGATACCTGAAAACATATCACACTTTTCATCATAGTGCTTTTACCAATGCAAAATGCATGGAGAAGTCATTTCGAATGACTGGTCCTCAGTGTTGTGAGAACGATGACTGGTTGAAATTTTTGGTGGTTTCTTGTTCAGTCCATAGGCCTACATCATGTGGCAAACCGGTGAGCATGTGGCTCTATTAGTATAGGAGATACCTGAAAACATATCACACTTTTCATCATAGTGCTTTTACCAATGCATAAAATGCATGGAGAAGTCATTTCGAATGACTGGTCCTCAGTGTTGTGAGAACGATGACTGGTTAAAATTTTTGGTGGTTTCTTGTTCAGTCCATAGGCCTACATCATGTGGCAAACCGGTGAGCATGTCGCTCTATTAGTATAGGAGATACCTGAAAACATATCACACTTTTCATCATAGTGCTTTTACCAATGCATAAAATGCATGGAGAAGTCATTTCGAATGACTGGTCCTCAGTGTTGTGAGAACGATGACTGGTTAAAATTTTTGGTGGTTTCTTGTTCAGTCCATAGGCCTACATCATGTGGCAAACTGGTGAGCATGTGGCTCTATTAGTATAGGAGATACCTGAAAACATATCACACTTTTCATCATAGTGCTTTTACCAATGCATAAAATGCATGGAGAAGTCATTTCGAATGACTGGTCCTCAGTGTTGTGAGAACGATGACTGGTTAAAATTTTTGGTGGTTTCTTGTTCAGTTCATAGGCCTACATCATGTGGCAAACCGGTGAGCATGTGGCTCTATTAGTATAGGAGATACCTGAAAACATATCACACTTTTCATCATAGTGCTTTTACCAATGCATAAAATGCATGGAGAAGTCATTTCGAATGACTGGTCCTCAGTGTTGTGAGAATGATGACTGGTTAAAATTTTTGGTGGTTTCTTGTTCATTCCATAGGCCTACATCATGTGGCAAACCGGTGAGCATGTGGCTCTATTAGTATAGGAGATACCTGACAACATATCACACTTTTCATCATAGTGCTTTTACCAATGCATAAAATGCATGGAGAAGTCATTTCGAATGACTGGTCCACAGTGTTGTGAGAACGATGACTGGTTAAAATTTTTGGTGGTTTCTTGTTCAGTCCATAGGCCTACATCATGTGGCAAACCGGTGAGCATGTGGCTCTATTAGTATAGGAGATACCTGAAAACATATCACACTTTTCATCATAGTGCTTTTACCAATGCATAAAATGCATGGAGAAGTCATTTCGAATGACTGGTCCTCAGTGTTGTGAGAACGATGACTGGTTAAAATTTTTGGTGGTTTCTTGTTCAGTCCATAGGCCTACATCATGTGGCAAACCGGTGAGCATGTGGCTCTATTAGTATAGGAGATACCTGAAAACATATCACACTTTTCATCATAGTGCTTTTACCAATGCATAAAATGCATGGAGAAGTCATTTCGAATGACTGGTCCTCAGTGTTGTGAGAACGATGACTGGTTAAAATTTTTGGTGGTTTCTTGTTCAGTCCATAGGCCTACATCATGTGGCAAACCGGTGAGCATGTGGCTCTATTAGTATAGGAGATACCTGAAAACATATCACACTTTTCATCATAGTGCTTTTACCAATGCATAAAATGCATGGAGAAGTCATTTCGAATGACTGGTCCTCAGTGTTGTGAGAACGATGACTGGTTAAAATTTTTGGTGGTTTCTTGTTCAGTCCATAGGCCTACATCATGTGGCAAACCGGTGAGCATGTGGCTCTATTAGTATAGGAGATACCTGAAAACATATCACACTTTTCATCATAGTGCTTTTACCAATGCATAAAATGCATGGAGAAGTCACTTCGAATGACTGGTCCTCAGTGTTGTGAGAACGATGACTGGTTAAAATTTTTGGTGGTTTCTTGCTCAGTCCATAGGCCTACATCATGTGGCAAACCGGTGAGCATGTGGCTCTATTAGTATAGGAGATACCTGAAAACATATCACACTTTTCATCATAGTGCTTTTACCAATGCATAAAATGCATGGAGAAGTCATTTCGAATGACTGGTCCTCAGTGTTGTGAGAACGATGACTGGTTAAAATTTTTGGTGGTTTCTTGTTCAGTCCATAGGCCTACATCATGTGGCAAACCGGTGAGCATGTGGCTCTATTAGTATAGGAGATACCTGAAAACATATCACACTTTTCATCATAGTGCTTTTACCAATGCATAAAATGCATGGAGAAGTCATTTCGAATGACTGGTCCTCAGTGTTGTGAGAACGATGACTGGTTAAAATTTTTGGTGGTTTCTTGTTCAGTCCATAGGCCTACATCATGTGGCAAACCGGTGAGCATGTGGCTCTATTAGTATAGGAGATACCTGAAAACATATCACACTTTTCATCATAGTGCTTTTACCAATGCATAAAATGCATGGAGAAGTCATTTCGAATGACTGGTCCTCAGTGTTGTGAGAACGATGACTGGTTAAAATTTTTGGTGGTTTCTTGTTCAGTCCATAGGCCTACATCATGTGGCAAACCGGTGAGCATGTGGCTCTATTAGTATAGGAGATACCTGAAAACATATCACACTTTTCATCATAGTGCTTTTACCAATGCATAAAATGCATGGAGAAGTCATTTCGAATGACTGGTCCTCAGTGTTGTGAGAACGATGACTGGTTAAAATTTTTGGTGGTTTCTTGTTCAGTCCATAGGCCTACATCATGTGGCAAACCGGTGAGCATGTGGCTCTATTAGTATAGGAGATACCTGAAAACATATCACACTTTTCATCATAGTGCTTTTACCAATGCATAAAATGCATGGAGAAGTCATTTCGAATGACTGGTCCTCAGTGTTGTGAGAACGATGACTGGTTAAAATTTTTGGTGGTTTCTTGTTCAGTCCATAGGCCTACATCATGTGGCAAACCGGTGAGCATGTGGCTCTATTAGTATAGGAGATACCTGAAAACATATCACACTTTTCATCATGGTGCTTTTACCAATGCATAAAATGCATGGAGAAGTCATTTCGAATGACTGGTCCTCAGTGTTGTGAGAACGATGACTGGTTAAAATTTTTGGTGGTTTCTTGTTCAGTCCATAGGCCTACATCATGTGGCAAACCGGTGAGCATGTGGCTCTATTAGTATAGGAGATACCTAAAAACATATCACACTTTTCATCATGGTGCTTTTACCAATGCATAAAATGCATGGAGAAGTCATTTCGAATGACTGGTCCTCAGTGTTGTGAGAACGATGACTGGTTAAAATTTTTGGTGGTTTCTTGTTCAGTCCATAGGCCTACATCATGTGGCAAACCGGTGAGCATGTGGCTCTATTAGTATAGGAGATACCTAAAAACATATAACGCTTTTCATCATGGTGCTTTTACCAATGCATAAAATGCATGGAGAAGTCATTTCGAATGACTGGTCCTCAGTGTTGTGAGAACGATGACTGGTTAAAATTTTTGGTGGTTTCTTGTTCAGTCCATAGGCCTACATCATGTGGCAAACCGGTGAGCATGTGGCTCTATTAGTATAGGAGATACCTGAAAACATATCACACTTTTCATCATAGGGCTTTTACCAATGCATAAAATGCATGGAGAAGTCATTTCGAATGACTGGTCCTCAGTGTTGTGAGAACGATGACTGGTTAAAATTTTTGGTGGTTTCTTGTTCAGTCCATAGGCCTACATCATGTGGCAAACCGGTGAGCATGTGGCTCTATTAGTATAGGAGATACCTGAAAACATATCACACTTTTCATCATAGTGCTTTTACCAATGCATAAAATGCATGGAGAAGTCATTTCGAATGACTGGTCCTCAGTGTTGTGAGAACGATGACTGGTTAAAATTTTTGGTGGTTTCTTGCTCAGTCCATAGGCCTACATCATGTGGCAAACCGGTGAGCATGTGGCTCTATTAGTATAGGAGATACCTGAAAACATATCACACTTTTCATCATAGTGCTTTTACCAATGCATAAAATGCATGGAGAAGTCATTTCGAATGACTGGTCCTCAGTGTTGTGAGAACGATGACTGGTTAAAATTTTTGGTGGTTTCTTGTTCAGTCCATAGGCCTACATCATGTGGCAAACCGGTGAGCATGTGGCTCTATTAGTATAGGAGATACCTGAAAACATATCACACTTTTCATCATAGTGCTTTTACCAATGCATAAAATGCATGGAGAAGTCATTTCGAATGACTGGTCCTCAGTGTTGTGAGAACGATGACTGGTTAAAATTTTTGGTGGTTTCTTGTTCAGTCCATAGGCCTACATCATGTGGCAAACCGGTGAGCATGTGGCTCTATTAGTATAGGAGATACCTGAAAACATATCACACTTTTCATCATAGTGCTTTTACCAATGCATAAAATGCATGGAGAAGTCATTTCGAATGACTGGTCCTCAGTGTTGTGAGAACGATGACTGGTTAAAATTTTTGGTGGTTTCTTGTTCAGTCCATAGGCCTACATCATGTGGCAAACCGGTGAGCATGTGGCTCTATTAGTATAGGAGATACCTGAAAACATATCACACTTTTCATCATAGTGCTTTTACCAATGCATAAAATGCATGGAGAAGTCATTTCGAATGACTGGTCCTCAGTGTTGTGAGAACGATGACTGGTTAAAATTTTTGGTGGTTTCTTGTTCAGTCCATAGGCCTAACATCATGTGGCAAACCGGTGAGCATGTGGCTCTATTAGTATAGGAGATACCTGAAAACATATCACACTTTTCATCATAGTGCTTTTACCAATGCATAAAATGCATGGAGAAGTCATTTCGAATGACTGGTCCTCAGTGTTGTGAGAACGATGACTGGTTAAAATTTTTGGTGGTTTCTTGTTCAGTCCATAGGCCTACATCATGTGGCAAACCGGTGAGCATGTGGCTCTATTAGTATAGGAGATACCTGAAAACATATCACACTTTTCATCATAGTGCTTTTACCAATGCATAAAATGCATGGAGAAGTCATTTCGAATGACTGGTCCTCAGTGTTGTGAGAACGATGACTGGTTAAAATTTTTGGTGGTTTCTTGTTCAGTCCATAGGCCTACATCATGTGGCAAACCGGTGAGCATGTGGCTCTATTAGTATAGGAGATACCTGATAACATATCACACTTTTCATCATAGTGCTTTTACCAATGCATAAAATGCATGGAGAAGTCATTTCGAATGACTGGTCCTCAGTGTTGTAAGAACGATGACTGGTTAAAATTTTTGGTGGTTTCTTGTTCAGTCCATAGGCCTACATCATGTGGCAAACCGGTGAGCATGTGGCTCTATTAGTATAGGAGATACCTAAAAACATATCACACTTTTCATCATGGTGCTTTTACCAATGCATAAAATGCATGGAGAAGTCATTTCGAATGACTGGTCCTCAGTGTTGTGAGAACGATGACTGGTTAAAATTTTTGGTGGTTTCTTGTTCAGTCCATAGGCCTACATCATGTGGCAAACCGGTGAGCATGTGGCTCTATTAGTATAGGAGATACCTGAAAACATATCACACTTTTCATCATAGTGCTTTTACCAATGCATAAAATGCATGGAGAAGTCATTTCGAATGACTGGTCCTCAGTGTTGTGAGAACGATGACTGGTTAAAATTTTTGGTGGTTTCTTGTTCAGTCCATAGGCCTACATCATGTGGCAAACCGGTGAGCATGTGGCTCTATTAGTATAGGAGATACCTGAAAACATATCACACTTTTCATCATAGTGCTTTTACCAATGCATAAAATGCATGGAGAAGTCATTTCGAATGACTGGTCCTCAGTGTTGTGAGAACGATGACTGGTTAAAATTTTTGGTGGTTTCTTGTTCAGTCCATAGGCCTACATCATGTGGCAAACCGGTGAGCATGTGGCTCTATTAGTATAGGAGATACCTAAAAACATATCACACTTTTCATCATGGTGCTTTTACCAATGCATAAAATGCATGGAGAAGTCATTTCGAATGACTGGTCCTCAGTGTTGTGAGAACGATGACTGGTTAAAATTTTTGGTGGTTTCTTGTTCAGTCCATAGGCCTACATCATGTGGCAAACCGGTGAGCATGTGGCTCTATTAGTATAGGAGATACCTGAAAACATATCACACTTTTCATCATAGTGCTTTTACCAATGCATAAAATGCATGGAGAAGTCATTTCGAATGACTGGTCCTCAGTGTTGTGAGAACGATGACTGGTTAAATTTTTTGGTGGTTTCTTGTTCAGTCCATAGGCCTACATCATGTGGCAAACCGGTGAGCATGTGGCTCTATTAGTATAGGAGATACCTGAAAACATATCACACTTTTCATCATAGTGCTTTTACCAATGCATAAAATGCATGGAGAAGTCATTTCGAATGACTGGTCCTCAGTGTTGTGAGAACGATGACTGGTTAAAATTTTTGGTGGTTTCTTGTTCAGTCCATAGGCCTACATCATGTGGCAAACCGGTGAGCATGTGGCTCTATTAGTATAGGAGATACCTGAAAACATATCACACTTTTCATCATAGTGCTTTTACCAATGCATAAAATGCATGGAGAAGACATTTCGAATGACTGGTCCTCAGTGTTGTGAGAACGATGACTGGTTAAAATTTTTGGTGGTTTCTTGTTCAGTCCATAGGCCTACATCATGTGGCAAACCGGTGAGCATGTGGCTCTATTAGTATAGGAGATACCTGAAAACATATCACACTTTTCATCATAGTGCTTTTACCAATGCATAAAATGCATGGAGAAGTCATTTCGAATGACTGGTCCTCAGTGTTGTGAGAACGATGACTGGTTGAAATTTTTGGTGGTTTCTTGTTCAGTCCATAGGCCTACATCATGTGGCAAACCGGTGAGCATGTGGCTCTATTAGTATAGGAGATACCTGAAAACATATCACACTTTTCATCATAGTGCTTTTACCAATGCATAAAATGCATGGAGAAGTCATTTCGAATGACTGGTCCTCAGTGTTGTGAGAACGATGACTGGTTAAAATTTTTGGTGGTTTCTTGTTCAGTCCATAGGCCTACATCATGTGGCAAACCGGTGAGCATGTGGCTCTATTAGTATAGGAGATACCTGAAAACATATCACACTTTTCATCATAGTGCTTTTACCAATGCATAAAATGCATGGAGAAGTCATTTCGAATGACTGGTCCTCAGTGTTGTGAGAACGATGACTGGTTAAAATTTTTGGTGGTTTCTTGTTCAGTCCATAGGCCTACATCATGTGGCCAACCGGTGAGCATGTAGCTCTATTATTATAGGAGATACCTGAAAACATATCACACTTTTCATCATAGTGCTTTTACCAATGCATAAAATGCATGGAGAAGTCATTTCGAATGACTGGTCCTCAGTGTTGTGAGAACGATGACTGGTTAAAATTTTTGGTGGTTTCTTGTTCAGTCCATAGGCCTACATCATGTGGCAAACCGGTGAGCATGTAGCTCTATTAGTATAGGAGATACCTGAAAACATATCACACTTTTCATCATAGTGCTTTTACCAATGCATAAAATGCATGGAGAAGTCATTTCGAATGACTGGTCCTCAGTGTTGTGAGAACGATGACTGGTTAAAATTTTTGGTGGTTTCTTGTTCAGTCCATAGGCCTACATCATGTGGCAAACCGGTGAGCATGTGGCTCTATTAGTATAGGAGATACCTGAAAACATATCACACTTTTCATCATAGTGCTTTTACCAATGCATAAAATGCATGGAGAAGTCATTTCGAATGACTGGTCCTCAGTGTTGTGAGAACGATGACTGGTTAAAATTTTTGGTGGTTTCTTGTTCAGTCCATAGGCCTACATCATGTGGCAAACCGGTGAGCATGTGGCTCTATTAGTATAGGAGATACCTGAAAACATATCACACTTTTCATCATAGTGCTTTTACCAATGCATAAAATGCATGGAGAAGTCATTTCGAATGACTGGTCCTCAGTGTTGTGAGAACGATGACTGGTTAAAATTTTTGGTGGTTTCTTGTTCAGTCCATAGGCCTACATCATGTGGCAAACCGGTGAGCATGTGGCTCTATTAGTATAGGAGATACCTGAAAACATATCACACTTTTCATCATAGTGCTTTTACCAATGCATAAAATGCATGGAGAAGTCATTTCGAATGACTGGTCCTCAGTGTTGTGAGAACGATGACTGGTTAAAATTTTTGGTGGTTTCTTGTTCAGTCCATAGGCCTACATCATGTGGCAAACCGGTGAGCATGTGGCTCTATTAGTACAAGAGATACCTGAAAACATATCACACTTTTCATCATAGTGCTTTTACCAATGCATAAAATGCATGGAGAAGTCATTTCGAATGACTGGTCCTCAGTGTTGTGAGAACGATGACTGGTTAAAATTTTTGGTGGTTTCTTGTTCAGTCCATAGGCCTACATCATGTGGCAAACCGGTGAGCATGTGGCTCTATTAGTATAGGAGATACCTGAAAACATATCACACTTTTCATCATAGTGCTTTTACCAATGCATAAAATGCATGGAGAAGTCATTTCGAATGACTGGTCCTCAGTGTTGTGAGAACGATGACTGGTTAAAATTTTTGGTGGTTTCTTGTTCAGTCCATAGGCCTACATCATGTGGCAAACCGGTGAGCATGTGGCTCTATTAGTATAGGAGATACCTGAAAACATATCACACTTTTCATCATAGTGCTTTTACCAATGCATAAAATGCATGGAGAAGTCATTTCGAATGACTGGTCCTCAGTGTTGTGAGAACGATGACTGGTTAAAATTTTTGGTGGTTTCTTGTTCAGTCCATAGGCCTACATCATGTGGCAAACCGGTGAGCATGTGGCTCTATTAGTATAGGAGATACCTGAAAACATATCACACTTTTCATCATAGTGCTTTTACCAATGCATAAAATGCATGGAGAAGTCATTTCGAATGACTGGTCCTCAGTGTTGTGAGAACGATGACTGGTTAAAATTTTTGGTGGTTTCTTGTTCAGTCCATAGGCCTACATCATGTGGCAAACCGGTGAGCATGTAGCTCTATTAGTATAGGAGATACCTGAAAACATATCACACTTTTCATCATAGTGCTTTTACCAATGCATAAAATGCATGGAGAAGTCATTTCGAATGACTGGTCCTCAGTGTTGTGAGAACGATGACTGGTTAAAATTTTTGGTGGTTTCTTGTTCAGTCCATAGGCCTACATCATGTGGCAAACCGGTGAGCATGTGGCTCTATTAGTATAGGAGATACCTGAAAACATATCACACTTTTCATCATAGTGCTTTTACCAATGCATAAAATGCATGGAGAAATCATTTCGAATGACTGGTCCTCAGTGTTGTGAGAACAATGACTGGTTAAAATTTTTGGTGGTTTCTTGTTCAGTCCATAGGCCTACATCATGTGGCAAACCGGTGAGCATGTGGCTCTATTAGTATAGGAGATACCTGAAAACATATCACACTTTTCATCATAGTGCTTTTACCAATGCATAAAATGCATGGAGAAGTCATTTCGAATGACTGGTCCTCAGTGTTGTGAGAACGATGACTGGTTAAAATTTTTGGTGGTTTCTTGTTCAGTCCATAGGCCTACATCATGTGGCAAACCGGTGAGCATGTGGCTCTATTAGTATAGGAGATACCTGAAAACATATCACACTTTTCATCATAGTGCTTTTACCAATGCATAAAATGCATGGAGAAGTCATTTCGAATGACTGGTCCTCAGTGTTGTGAAAACGATGACTGGTTAAAATTTTTGGTGGTTTCTTGTTCAGTCCATAGGCCTACATCATGTGGCAAACCGGTGAGCATGTGGCTCTATTAGTATAGGAGATACCTGAAAACATATCACACTTTTCATCATAGTGCTTTTACCAATGCATAAAATGCATGGAGAAGTCATTTCGAATGACTGGTCCTCAGTGTTGTGAGAACGATGACTGGTTAAAATTTTTGGTGGTTTCTTGTTCAGTCCATAGGCCTACATCATGTGGCAAACCGGTGAGCATGTGGCTCTATTAGTATAGGAGATACCTGAAAAAATACACTCTATACCCTACACTCTATACCCTACACTCTACACTCTATACCCTACACTCTATAGCCTACACTCTACAATCTATACCCTACACTCTATACCCTACACTCTATACCCTACAGTCTATACCCTACACTCTATACCCTACACTCTACACTCTATACCTTACACTCTACACTCTATTCCCTACACTCTATACCCTACACTCTATACCCTACACTCTATACCCTACACTCTATACCCTACACTCTACACCCTACACTCTATACCCTACACTCTATACCATACACTCTATACCCTACACTCTACACTCTATACCCTACACTCTACACCCTACACTCTATACCCTACACTCTACACTCTATACCCTACACTCTACACCCTACACTCTATACCCTACACTCTAATCCCTACACTCTACACTCTGTACCCTACACTCTACACTCTCTACCCTACACTCTATACCCTACAATCTATAACCTACACTCTATACCCTACACTCTATACCCTACACTCTACACTCTATACCCTACACTCTATACCCTACACTCTATACCCTACACTCTATACCCTACACTCTATACCATACACTCTATACCCTACACTCTATACCGTACACTCTATACCCTACACTCTATACCCTACACTCTATACCCTACACTCTACACCCTACACTCTATACCTTACACTCTATACCCTACACTCTATACCCTACACTCTAAACTCTATACCCTACACTCTACACTCTATACCCTACACTCTATAGCCTACACTCTATACCCTACACTCTACACTCTATACCCTACACTCTATACCATACACTATATACCCTACACTCTATACCGTACACTATATACCCTACACTCTATACCCTACACTCTATACCCTACACTCTACACCCTACACTCTATACCTTACACTCTATACCCTACACTCTAAACTCTATACCCTACACTCTACACTCTATACCCTACACTCTATACCCTACACTCTATACCCTACACTCTATACCCTACACTATATACCCTAAACTCTATACCCTACACTCTACACTCTATACCCTACACTCTATACCATACACTCCATACCCTACACTCTATACCGTACACTCTATACCCTACACTCTATACCCTACACTCTATACCCTACACTCTACACCCTACACTCTATAACTTACACTCTATACCCTACACTCTATACCCTACACTCTAAACTCTATACCCTACACTCTACACTCTATACCCTACACTCTATAGCATACACTCTATACCCTACACTCTATACCCTACACTCTATACCATACACCCTACACTCTATACCCTACACTCTATACCATACACACTACACCATACACTCTATAGCATACACTCTATACCCTACACTCTACACTCTATAACCTACACTCTATACCCTACACTCTACACCCTGCACTCTATACCGTACACACTATACCCTACACTCTACACTCTATACCCTACACTCTATACCCTACACTCTATACCCTACACTCTATACCCTACACTCTACACTCTATACCCTACACTCTATAGCCTACACTCTACAATCTATACCCTACACTCTATACCCTACACTCTATACCCTACAGTCTATACCCTACACTCTATACCCTACACTCTACACTCTATACCTTACACTCTACACTCTATTCCCTACACTCTATACCCTACACTCTATACCCTACACTCTATACCCTACACTCTATACCCTACACTCTACACCCTACACTCTATACCCTACACTCTATACCATACACTCTATACCCTACACTCTACACTCTATACCCTACACTCTACACCCTACACTCTATACCCTACACTCTAATCCCTACACTCTACACTCTATACCCTACACTCTATACCCTACACTCTACACTCTATACTTTACACTCTACACTCTATTCCCTACACTCTATACCCTACACTTTATACCCTACACTCTATACCCTACACTCTATACCCTACACTCTACACCCTACACTCTATACCCTACACTCTATACCATACACTCTATACCCTACACTCTACACTCTATACCCTACACTCTACACCCTACACTCTATGCCCTACACTGTAATCCCTACACTCTACACTCTATACCCTACACTCTATACCCTACACTCTATACCCTACACTCTACACTCTCTACCCTACACTCTATACCCTGCACTCTATAACATACACTCTATACCCTACACTCTATACCATACACTCTATACCATACACTCTACACTCTATACCCTACACTCTATACCATACACTCTACACCATACACTCTATAGCATACACTCTATACCCTACACTCTACACTCTATACCCTACACTCTATACCCTACACTCTACACCCTGCACTCTATACCCTACACACTATACCCTACACTCTACACTCTATACCCTACACTCTATACCCTACACTCTATACCCTACACTCTATACCCTACACTCTACACTCTATACCCTACACTCTATAGCCTACACTCTACAATCTATACCCTACACTCTATACCCTACACTCTATACCCTACAGTCTATACCCTACACTCTATACCCTACACTCTACACTCTATACCTTACATTCTACACTCTATTCCCTACACTCTATACCTTACACTCTATACCCTACACTCTATACCCTACACTCTATACCATACACTCTATACCCTACACTCTCTACCGTACACTCTATACCCTACACTCTATACCCTACACTCTATACCATACACTCTATACCCTACACTCTACACTCTATACCCTACACTCTACACCCTACACTCTATACCCTACACTCTAATCCCTACACTCTACACTCTATACCCTACACTCTATACCCTACACTCTACACTCTATACCTTACACTCTACACTCTATTCCCTACACTCTATACCCTACACTCTATACCCTACACTCTATACCCTACACTCTATACCCTACACTCTACACCCTACACTCTATACCCTACACTCTATACCATACACTCTATACCCTACACTCTACACTCTATACCCTACACTCTATACCCTACACTCTACACCCTGCACTCTATACCCTACACACTATACCCTACACTCTACACTCTATACCCTACACTCTATACCCTACACTCTATACCCTACACTCTATACCCTACACTCTAAACTCTATACCCTACACTCTATAGCGTACACTCTACAATCTATACCCTACACTCTATACCCTACACTCTATACCCTACACTCTATACCCTACAGTCTATACCCTACACTCTATACCCTACACTCTACACTCTATACCTTACACTCTACACTCTATTCCCTACAATCTATACCCTACACTCTATACCCTACACTCTACACCCTACACTCTATACCATATACTCTATACACTACACTCTACACTCCATACCCTACACTCTACACCCTACACTCTATACCCTACACTTTAATCCCAACACTCTACACTCTATACCCTACACTCTATACCCTACACTCTACACTCTATACCTTACACTCTACACTCTATTCCCTACACTCTATACCCTACACTCAATACCCTACACTCTATACCTTACACTCTATAACCTACACTCTACACCCTACACTCTATACCCTACACTCTATACCATACACTCTATACCCTACACTCTACACTCTATACCCTACACTCTACACCCTACACTCTATACCCTACACTCTAATCCCTACACTCTACACTCTATACCCTTCACTCTATACCCTACACTCTATACCCTACACTCTACACTCTCTACCCTACACTCTATACCCTACACTCTATACCCTACACTCTATACCATACACTCTATACCCTACACTCTATACCCTACACTCTATACCCTACACTCTATACCCTACACTCTACACCCTACACTCTATACCCTACACTCTATACCCTACACTCTACACTCTACACCCTACACTCTATACCCTACACTCTATACCCTACACTCTATACCCTACACTCTACACTCTATACCCTACACTCTACACTCTATACCCTGCACTCTATACCCTACACTCTATACCCTACACTCTATACCCTGCACTCTATACCCTACACTCTACACTATATACCCTACACTCTATACCCTACACTCTATACCCTACACTCTATACCCTACACTCTATACCCTACACTCTACACTCTATACCCTACACTCTATACCCTACACTCTACACTCTATACTTTACACTCTACACTCTATTCCCCACACTCTATACCCTACACTTTATACCCTACACTCTATAACCTACACTCTATACCCTACACTTTACACCCTACACTCTATACCCTACACTCTATACCATACACTCTATACCCTACACTCTACACTCTATACCCTACACTCTACACCCTGCACTCTATGCCCTACACTGTAATCCCTACACTCTACACTCTATACCCTACACTCTATACCCTACACTCTACACTCTCTACCCTACACTCTATACCCTACACTCTATAACATACACTCTATACCCTACACTCTATACCATACACTCTATACCATACACTCTACACTCTATACCCTACACTCTATACCATACACTCTACACCATACACTCTATAGCATACACTCTATACCCTACACTCTACACTCTATACCCTACACTCTATACCCTACACTCTACACCCTGCACTCTATACCCTACACACTATACCCTACACTCTACACTCTATACCCTACACTCTACACCCTACACTCTATACCCTACACTCTAATCCCTACACTCTACACTCTATACCCTACACTCTATACCCTACACTCTACACTCTATACCTTACACTCTACACTCTATTCCCTACACTCTATACCCTACACTCTATACCCTACACTCTATACCCTACACTCTATACCCTACACTCTACACCCTACACTCTATACCCTACACTCTATACCATACACTCTATACCCTACACTCTACACTCTATACCCTACACTCTATACCCTACACTCTACACCCTGCACTCTATACCCTACACACTATACCCTACACTCTACACTCTATACCCTACACTCTATACCCTACACTCTACACTCTATACCCTACACTCTATAGCGTACACTCTACAATCTATACCCTACACTCTATACCCTACACTCTATACCCTACACTCTATACCCTACAGTCTATACCCTACACTCTATACCCTACACTCTACACTCTATACCTTACACTCTACACTCTATTCCCTACAATCTATACCCTACACTCTATACCCTACACTCTACACCCTACACTCTATACCATATACTCTATACACTACACTCCATACCCTACACTCTACACCCTACACTCTATACCCTACACTTTAATCCCAACACTCTACACTCTATACCCTACACTCTATACCCTACACTCTACACTCTATACCTTACACTCTACACTCTATTCCCTACACTCTATACCCTACACTCAATACCCTACACTCTATACCTTACACTCTATAACCTACACTCTACACCCTACACTCTATACCCTACACTCTATACCATACACTCTATACCCTACACTCTACACTCTATACCCTACACTCTACACCCTACACTCTATACCCTACACTCTAATCCCTACGCTCTACACTCTATACCCTTCACTCTATACCCTACACTCTATACCCTACACTCTACACTCTCTACCCTACACTCTATACCCTACACTCTATACCCTACACTCTACACTCTATACCCTACACTCTACACTCTATACCCTAAACTCTATACCCTACACTCTATACCCTACACTCTATACCATACACTCTATACCCTACACTCTATACCCTACACTCTATACCCTACACTCTATACCCTACACTCTACACCCTACACTCTATACCCTACACTCTATACCCTACACTCTACACTCTACACCCTACACTCTATACCCTACACTCTATACCCTACACTCTATACCCTACACTCTACACTCTATACCCTACACTCTACACTCTATACCCTGCACTCTATACCCTACACTCTATACCCTACACTCTATACCCTTCACTCTATACCCTACACTCTACACTATATACCCTACACTCTATACCCTACACTCTATACCCTACACTCTATACCCTACACTCTATACCCTACACTCTACACTCTATACCCGACACTCTATACCCTACACTCTACACTCTATACTTTACACTCTACACTCTATTCCCTACACTATATACCCTACACTTTATACCCTACACTCTATAACCTACACTCTATACCCTACACTTTACACCCTACACTCTATACCCTACACTCTATACCATACACTCTATACCCTACACTCTACACTCTATACCCTACACTCTACACCCTACACTCTATGCCCTACACTGTAATCCCTACACTCTACACTCTATACCCTACACTCTATACCCTACACTCTACACTCTCTACCCTACACTCTATATCCTACACTCTATAACATACACTCTATACCCTACACTCTATACCATACACTCTATACCATACACTCTACACTCTATACCCTACACTCTATACCATACACTCTACACCATACACTCTATAGCATACACTCTATACCCTACACTCTACACTCTATACCCTACACTCTATACCCTACACTCTACACCCTGCACTCTATACCCTACACACTATACCCTACACTCTACACTCTATACCCTACACTCTATACCCTACACTCTATACCCTACACTCTATACCCTACACTCTACACTCTATACCCTACACTCTATAGCCTACACTCTACAATCTATACCCTACACTCTATACCCTACACTCTATACCCTACAGTCTATACCCTACACTCTATACCCTACACTCTACACTCTATACCTTACATTCTACACTCTATTCCCTACACTCTATACCCTACACTCTATACCGTACACTCTATACCCTACAATCTATACCCTACACTCTATACCATACACTCTAAAGCCTACACTCTACACTCTACACTCTATACCCTACACTCTATACCATACACTCTATACCCTACACTCTACACTCTATACCCTACACTCTACACCCTGCACTCTATACCCTACAAACTATACCCTACACTCTACACTCTATACCCTACACTCTATACCCTACACTCTATACCCTACACTCTACACTCTATACCCTACACTCTATAGCGTACACTCTACAATCTATACCCTACACTCTATACCCTACACTCTATACCCTACACTCTATACCCTACAGTCTATACCCTACACTCTATACCCTACACTCTACACTCTATACCTTACACTCTACACTCTATTCCCTACAATCTATACCCTACACTCTACCCTACACTCTACACCCTACACTCTATACCCTACACTCTATACCATATACTCTATACACTACACTCTACACTCCATACCCTACACTCTACACCCTACACTCTATACCCTACACTCTAATCCCAACACTCTACACTCTATACCCTACACTCTATACCCTACACTCTACACTTTATACCTTACACTCTACACTCTATTCCCTACACTCTATACCCTACACTCAATACCCTACACTCTATACCCTACACTCTATTACCTACACTCTACACCCTACACTCTATACCCTACACTCTATACCATACACTCTATACCCTACAATCTACACTCTATACCCTTCACTCTACACCCTACAATCTATACCCTACACTCTAATCCCTACACTCTACACTCTATACCCTTCACTCTATACCCTACACTCTATACACTACACTCTACACTCTCTACCCTACACTCTATACCCTACACTCTATACCCTACACTCTACACTCTATACCCTACACTCTACACTCTATACCCTAAACTCTATACCCTACACTCTATACCCTACACTCTATACCATACACTCTATACCCTACACTCTATACCCTACACTCTATACCCTACACTCTATACCCTACACTCTACACCCTACACTCTATACCCTACACTCTATACCCTACACTCTACACTCTACACCCTACACTCTATACCCTACACTCTATACCCTACACTCTATACCCTACACTCTACACTCTATACCCTACACTCTACACTCTATACCCTGCACTCTATACCCTACACTCTATACCCTACACTCTATACCCTACACTCTATACCCTACACTCTATACCATACACTCTATACCCTACACTCTACACTCTATACCCTACACTCTATATCCTACACTCTATGCCCAACACTCTATACCCTACACTCTACACCCTACACTCTATGCCCTACACTCTATACCATACACTCTATACCCTACACTCTACACTCTATACCCTACACTCTACACCCTACACTCTATACCCTACACTCTAATCCCTACACTCTACACTCTATACCCTACACTCTATACCCTACACTCTATACCCTACACTCTACACTCTATACCCTACACTCTACACTCTATACCCTACACTCTATACCCTACACTCTATACCCTACAGTCTATACCCTACACTCTATACCCTACACTCTACACTCTATACCTTACACTCTACACTCTATTCCCTACAATCTATATCCTACACTCTACCCTACACTCTACACCCTACACTCTATACCCTACACTCTATACCATATACTCTATACACTACACTCTACACTCCATACCCTACACTCTACACCCTACACTCTATACCCTACACTCTAATCCCAACACTCTACACTCTATACCCTACACTCTATACCCTACACTCTACACTTTATACCTTACACTCTACACTCTATTCCCTACACTCTATACCCTACAGTCAATACCCTACACTCTATACCCTACACTCTATAACCTACACTCTACACCCTACACTCTATACCCTACACTCTATACCATACACTCTATACCCTACACTCTACACTCTATACCCTACACTCTACACCCTACAATCTATACCCTACACTCTAATCCCTACACTCTACACTCTATACCCTTCACTCTATACCCTACACTCTATACACTACACTCTACACTCTCTTTCCTACACTCTATACCCTACACTCTATACCCTACACTCTACACTCTATACCCTACACTCTACACTCTATACCCTAAACTCTATACCCTACACTCTATACCCTACACTCTATACCATACACTCTATACCCTACACTCTATACCCTACACTCTATACCCTACACTCTATACCCTACACTCTACACCCTACACTCTATACCCTACACTCTATACCCTACACTCTACACTCTACACCCTACACTCTATACCCTACACTCTATACCCTACACTCTATACCCTACACTCTACACTCTATACCCTACACTCTACACTCTATACCCTGCACTCTATACCCTACACTCTATACCCTACACTCTATACCATACACTCTATACCCTACACTCTACACTCTATACCCTACACTCTATATCCTACACTCTATGCCCAACACTCTATACCCTACACTCTACACCCTACACTCTATGCCCTACACTCTATACCATACACTCTATACCCTACACTCTACACTCTATACCCTACACTCTACACCCTACACTCTATACCCTACACTCTAATCCCTACACTCTACACTCTATACCCTACACTCTATACCCTACACTCTATACCCTACACTCTACACTCTCTACCCTACACTCTATACCCTACACTCTATACCCTACACTCTATACCCTACACTCTACACTCTATACCCTACACTCTACACTCTATACCCTACACTCTATACCCTACACTCAATACCCTACACTCTATACCCTACACTCTACACTCTATACCCTACACTCTATACCCTACACTCTATACCCTACACTCTACACTCTATATCCTACACTCTATACCCTACACCCTATGCCCTACACTCTATACCCTACACTCTACACCCTACACTCTATACCTTACACTCTATACCCTACTCTCTATACCCTACACTCTAAACTCTATACCCTACACTCTATACCCTACACTCTATAACATACACTCTATACCCTACACTCTATACCCTACACTCTATACCGTACACTCTATACCCTACACTCTATACCCTACACTCTATACCCTACACTCTACACCCTACACTCTATACCTTACACCCTATACCCTACACTCTATACCCTACACTCTAAACTCTATACCCTACACTCTACACTCTATACCCTACACTCTATACCCTACACTCTATACCCTACACTCTACACCCTACACTCTGTACCTTACACTCTATACCCTACACTCTATACCCTACACTCTAAACTCTATACCCTACACTCTACACTCTATACCCTACACTCTACACTCTATACCCTACACTCTACTCTCTACACTATATACCCTACACTCTATAACATACACTTTATACCCTACACTCTATACCATACACTCTATACCATACACTATACCCTACACTCTATACCCTACACTCTACACTCTATACCCTACACTCTATACCATACACTCTATACCCTACACTCTATACCGTACACTCTATACCCTACACTCTATACCCTAGACTCTATACCCTACACTCTACACCCTACACTCTATACCTTACACTCTATACCCTACACTCTATACCCTACACTCTAAACTCTATACCCTACACTCTACACTCTATACCCTACACTCTATACCCTACACTCTATACCCTACACTCTATACCCTACACTCTACACTCTATACCCTACACTCTATACCATACACTCCATACCCTACACTCTATACCGTACACTCTATACCCTACACTCTATACCCTACACTCTATACCCTACACTCTACACCCTACACTCTATACCTTACACTCTATACCCTACACTCTATACCCCACACTCTAAACTCTATACCCTACACTCTACACTCTATACCCTACACTCTATAACATACACTCTACACCATACACTCTATAGCATACACTCTATACCCTACACTCTACACTCTATACCCTACACTCTATACCCTACACTCTATACCCTACACTCTACACCCTGCACTCTATACCCTACACTCTACACTCTATACCCTACACTCTATAGCCTACACTCTACAATCTATACCCTACACTCTATACCCTACAGTCTATACCCTACACTCTATACCCTACACTCTACACTCTATACCTTACACTCTACACTCTATTCCCTACACTCTATACCCTACACTCTATACCCTACACTCTATACCCTACACTCTACACCCTACACTCTATACCCTACACTCTATACCATACACTCTATACCCTACACTCTACACTCTATACCCTACACTCTACACCCTACACTCTATACCCTACACTCTAATCCCTACACTCTACACTCTATACCCTACACTCTATACCCTACACTCTACACTCTATACCTTACACTCTACACTCTATTCCCTACACTCTATACCCTACACTTTATACCCTACACTCTATACCCTACACTCTACACCATACACTCTATAGCATACACTCTATACCCTACACTCTACACTCTATACCCTACACTCTATACTCTACACTCTACACCCTGCACTCTATACCCTACACACTATACCCTACACTCTACACTCTACACCCTACACTCTATACCCTACACTCTATACCCTACACTCTATACCCTACACTCTACACTCTATACCCTACACTCTATAGCCTACACTCTACAATCTATACCATACACTCTATACCCTACACTCTATGCCCTACAGTCTATACCCTACACTCTGTACCCTACACTCTACACTCTACACCTTACACTCTACACTCTATTCCCTACACTCTATACCCTACACTCTATACCCTACACTCTATACCCTACACTCTACACCCTACACTCTATACCCTACACTCTATACCATAAACGGTATAGAGTGTAGGGTATGGAGTGTATGGTATAGAGTGTAGGGTACAGAGTGTAGAGTGTAGGGTATAGAGTGTAGGGTATAGAGTGTAGAGTGTAGGGTGTAGAGTTTAGAGTGTAGGGTATAGAGTGTAGGGTATAGAGTGTAAGGTATAGAGTGTAGGGTGTAGAGTGTAGGGTATAGAGTCTAGGGTATAGAGTGTAGGGTATAGAGTGTACGGTATAGAGTGTAGGGTATAGAGTGTATGGTATAGAGTGTAGGGTATAGAGTGTAGAGTGTAGGGTATAGAGTGTAGGGTATAGTGTATGGTATAGAGTGTATGGTATAGAGTGTAGGGTATAAAGTGTATGTTATAGAGTGTAGGGTATATAGTGTAGAGTGTAGAGTGTAGGGTATAGAGTGTAGAGTGTAGGGTATAGAGTGTAGAGTGTAGGGTATAGAGTTTAGAGTGTAGGGTATAGAGTGTAGGGTATAGAGTGTAAGGTACAGAGGGTAGGGTGTAGAGTGTAGGGTATAGAGTGTAGGGTATAGAGTGTAGGGTATAGAGTGTAGGGTATAGAGTGTAGAGTGTAGGGTATAGAGTTTAGAGTGTAGGGTATAGAGTGTAGGGTATAGAGTGTAAGGTATAGAGTGTAGGGTGTAGAGTGTAGGGTATAGAGTGTAGGGTATAGAGTGTAGGGTATAGAGTGTACGGTATAGAGTGTAGGGTATAGAGTGTAGGGTATAGAGTGTAGGGTATAGAGTGTATGGTATAGATTGTAGGGTATAGAGTGTAGGGTATAGAGTGTATGTTATAGAGTGTAGGGTATAGAGTGTAGGGTATAGAGTTTAGAGTGTAGGGTATAGAGAGTAGGGTATAGAGTGTAAGGTATAGAGTGTAGGGTGTAGAGTGTAGGGTATAGAGTGTAGGGCATAGGGTGTAGGGTATAGAGTGTAGGATATAGAGTGTAGAGTGTAGGGTATAGAGTGTAGGGTATAGAGTGTAGGGTATAGAGTGTAGAGTGTAGGGTATAGAGTGTAGGGTATTGAGTGTAGGGTATAGAGTGTAGGGTATAGAGTGTAGAGTGTAGGGTATAGAGTGTAGAGTGTAGGGTATAGAGTGTAGGGTATAGAGTGTAGGGTATAGAGTTTAGGGTAGAGAGTGTAGAGTGTAGGGTATAGAGTGTAGGGTATAGAGTGTAGGGTATAGAGTGTAGAGTGTAGGGATTAGAGTGTAGGGTATAGAGTGTAGGGTGTAGAGTGAAGGGTATAGAGTGTAGAGTGTAGGGTATAGAGTGTATGGTATAGAGTGTAGGGTATAGAGTGTAGGGTGTAGAGTGTAGGGTATAGAGTCTAGGGAATAGAGTGTAGAGTGTAAGGTATAGAGTGTAGAGTGTAGGGTATAGAGTGTAGGGTATAGAGTGTAGAGTGTAGGGATTAGAGTGTAGGGTATAGAGTGTAGGGTGTAGAGTGTAGGGTATAGAGTGTAGAGTGTAGGGTATAGAGTGTATGGTATAGAGTGTAGGGTATAGAGTGTAGGGTGTAGAGTGTAGGGTATAGAGTGTAGGGTATAGAGTGTAGGGTATAGAGTGTAGGGTATAGAGTCTAGGGAATAGAGTGTAGAGTGTAAGGTATAGAGTGTAGAGTGTAGGGTATAGAGTGTAGGGTATAGAGTGTAGAGTGTAGGGATTAGAGTGTAGGGTATAGAGTGTAGGGTGTAGAGTGTAGGGTATAGAGTGTAGAGTGTAGGGTATAGAGTGTATGGTATAGAGTGTAGGGTATAGAGTGTAGGGTATAGAGTGTACGGTATAGAGTGTAGGGTATAGAGTGTAGGGAATAGAGTGTAGAATGTAAGGTATAGAGTGTAGAGTGTAGGGTATAGAGTGTAGGGTATAGACTGTAGGGTATAGAGTGTAGGGTATAGAGTGTAGGGTATAGATTGTAGAGTGTAGGGTATAGTGTGTAGGGTATAGAGTGCAGGGTGTAGAGTGTAGGGTATAGAGTGTAGGGTATAGAGTGTAGAGTGTAGGGTATAGAGTGTATGCTATAGAGTGTATGGTGTAGAGTGTATGGTATAGAGTGTAGGGTATAGAGTGTAGAGTGTATGGTATAGAGTGTATGGTATAGAGTGTAGGGTATAGAGTGTATGTTATAGAGTGTAGGGTATAGAGTGTAGGGTAGAGAGTGTAGAGTGTAGGGTATAGAGTGTAGTGTATAGAGTGTAGGGTATAGAGTGTAGAGTGTAGGGATTACAGTGTAGGGCATAGAGTGTAGGGTGTAGAGTGTAGGGTATAGAGTGTAGAGTGTAGGGTATAGAGTGTATGGTATAGAGTGTAGGGTATAGAGTGTAGGGTGTAGAGTGTAGGGTATAGAGTGTAGGGTATAGAGTGTAGGGTATAAAGTGTAGGGTATAGAGTGTAGGGAATAGAGTGTAGAGTGTAAAGTATAGAGTGTAGAGTGTAGGGTATAGAGTGTAGGGTATAGAGTGTAGAGTGTAGGGTATAGAGTGTAGGGTATAGAGTGTAGGGTATAGAGTGTAGGGTATAGAGTGTAGGGTATAGAGTGTAGGGTATATAGTGTAGAGTGTAGGGTATAGAGTGTAGGGTATAGAGTGTAGGGTATAGAGTGTAGGGTATAGAGTGCAAGGTATAGAGTGTAGAGTGTAGGGTATAGAGTGTAGAGTGTAGGGTATAGAGTGTAGGGTATAGAGTGTAGGGTATAGAGTGTAGGGTGTAGAGTGTAGAGTGTAGGGTATAGAGTGTAGGGTATAGAGTGTAGGGTGTAGAGTGTAGGGTATAGAGTGTAGGGTATAGAGTGTAGGGTATAGAGTGTAGGGTATAGAGTGTATGGTATAGAGTGTAGGGTATAGAGTGTAGGGTATAGAGTTTAGGGTATAGAGTGTAGAGTGTAGGGTATAGAGTGTAGAGTGTAGGGTATAGAGTGTAGGGTATAGAGTGTAGGGTAGAGAGTGTAGAGTGTAGGGTATAGAGTGTAGGGTATAGAGTGAAGGGTATAGAGTGTAGAGTGTAGGGATTAGAGTGTAGGGTATAGAGTGTAGGGTGTAGAGTGTAGGGTATAGAGTGTAAAGTGTAGGGTATAGAGTGTATGGTATAGAGTGTAGGGTATAGAGTGTAGGGTGTAGAGTGTAGGTTATAGAGTGTAGGGTATAGAGTGTAGGGTATTGAGTGTAGGGTATAGAGTGTAGGGAATAGAGTGTAGAGTGTAAGGTATAGAGTGTAGAGTGTAGGGTATAGAGTGTAGGGTATAGAGTGTAGAGTGTTGGGATTAGAGTGTAGGGTATAGAGTGTAGGGTGTAGAGTGTAGGGTATGGAGTGTAGAGTGTAGTGTATAGAGTATATGGTATAGAGTGTAGGGTATAGAGTGTAGGGTGTAGAGTGTAGGGTATAGAGTGTAGGGTATAGATTGTAGGGAATAGAGTGTAGAGTGTAAGGTATAGAGTGTAGAGTGTAGGGTATAGAGTGTAGGGTATAGACTGTAGGGTATAGAGTGTAGGGTATAGAGTGTAGGGTATAGAGTGTAGGGTATAGATTGTAGAGTGTACGCTATAGAGTGTAGGGTATAGAGTGTAGAGTGTAGGGTATAGAGTGTAGGGTATAGAGTGTAGGGTATAGAGTGTAGAGTGTAGGGTATAGTGTGTAGGGTATAGAGTGCAGGGTGTAGAGTGTAGGGTATAGAGTGTAGGGTATAGAGTGTAGAGTGTAGGGTATAGAGTGTATGGTATAGAGTGTAGGGTATAGAGTGTAGGGTGTAGAGTGTAGGGTATAGAGTGTAGGGTATAGAGTGTAGGGTATAGAGTGTAGGGTATAGAGTGTAGGGAATAGAGTGTAGAGTGTAAGGTATAGAGTGTAGAGTGTAGGGTATAGAGTGTAGGGTATAGAGTGTAGAGTGTAGGGATTAGAGTGTAGGGTATAGAGTGTAGGGTGTAGAGTGTAGGGTATAGAGTGTAGAGTGTAGGGTATAGAGTGTAGGGTATAGAGTGTAGGGTATAGAGTGTAGAGTGTAGGGTATAGAGTGTAGGGTATTGAGTGTAGGGTATAGAGTGTAGGGTATAGAGTGTAGAGTGTAGGGTATAGAGTGTAGAGTGTAGGGTATAGAGTGTAGGGTATAGAGTGTAGGGTATAGAGTTTAGGGTAGAGAGTGTAGAGTGTAGGGTATAGAGTGTAGGGTATAGAGTGTAGACTGTAGGGATTAGAGTGTAGGGTATAGAGTGTAGGGTGTAGAGTGTAGGGTATAGAGTGTAGAGTGTAGGGTATAGAGTGTATGGTATAGAGTGTAGGGTATAGAGTGTAGGGTGTAGAGTGTAGGGTATAGAGTGTTGGGCATAGAGTGTAGGATATAGAGTGTAGGGTATAGAGTGTAGAGTGTAGGGTATAGAGTGTATGGTATAGAGTGTAGGGTATAGAGTGTAGGGTATAGAGTGTAGGGTATAGAGTGTAGGGTATAGAGTGTAGGGTATAGAGTGCAGGGTATAGAGTGTAGAGTGTAGGGTATAGAGTGTAGAGTGTAGGGTATAGAGTGTAGGGTATAGAGTGTAGGGTATAGAGTGTAGGGTGTAGAGTGTAGAGTGTAGGGTATAGAGTGTAGGGTATAGAGTGTAGGGTGTAGAGTGTAGGGTATAGAGTGTAGGGTATAGAGTGTAGGGTATAGAGTGTAGGGTATAGAGTGTATGGTATAGAGTGTAGGGTATAGAGTGTAGGGTATAGAGTTTAGGGTATAGAGTGTAGAGTGTAGGGTATAGAGTGTAGAGTGTAGGGTATAGAGTGTAGGGTATAGAGTGTAGGGTAGAGAGTGTAGAGTGTAGGGTATAGAGTGTAGGGTATAGAGTGAAGGGTATAGAGTGTAGAGTGTAGGGATTAGAGTGTAGGGTATAGAGTGTAGGGTGTAGAGTATAGAGTGTAGAGTGTAGGGTATAGAGTGTATGGTATAGAGTGTAGGGTATAGAGTGTAGGGTGTAGAGTGTAGGTTATAGAGTGTAGGGTATAGAGTGTAGGGTATTGAGTGTAGGGTATAGAGTGTAGGGAATAGAGTGTAGAGTGTAAGGTATAGAGTGTAGAGTGTAGGGTATAGAGTGTAGGGTATAGAGTGTAGAGTGTTGGGATTAGAGTGTAGGGTATAGAGTGTAGGGTGTAGAGTGTAGGGTATGGAGTGTAGAGTGTAGTGTATAGAGTATATGGTATAGAGTGTAGGGTATAGAGTGTAGGGTGTAGAGTGTAGGGTATAGAGTGTAGGGTATAGATTGTAGGGAATAGAGTGTAGAGTGTAAGGTATAGAGTGTAGAGTGTAGGGTATAGAGTGTAGGGTATAGACTGTAGGATATAGAGTGTAGGGTATAGAGTGTAGGGTATAGAGTGTAGGGTATAGATTGTAGAGTGTACGCTATAGAGTGTAGGGTATAGAGTGTAGAGTGTAGGGTATAGAGTGTAGGGTATAGAGTGTAGGGTATAGAGTGTAGAGTTTAGGGTATAGTGTGTAGGGTATAGAGTGCAGGGTGTAGAGTGTAGGGTATAGAGTGTAGAGTGTAGGGTATAGAGTGTATGGTATAGAGTGTAGGGTATAGAGTGTAGGGTGTAGAGTGTAGGGTATAGAGTGTAGGGTATAGAGTGTAGGGTATAGAGTGTAGGGTATAGAGTGTAGAGTGTAGGGATTAGAGTGTAGGGTATAGAGTGTAGGGTGTAGAGTGTAGGGTATAGAGTGTAGAGTGTAGGGTATAGAGTGTATGGTATAGAGTGTAGGGTATAGAGTGTAGGGTATAGAGTGTACGGTATAGAGTGTAGGGTATAGAGTGTAGGGAATAGAGTGTAGAATGTAAGGTATAGAGTGTAGAGTGTAGGGTATAGAGTGTAGGGTATAGACTGTAGGGTATAGAGTGTAGGGTATAGAGTGTAGGGTATAGATTGTAGAGTGTAGGCTATAGAGTGTAGGGTATAGAGTGTAGAGTGTAGGGTATAGAGTGTAGGGTATAGAGTGTAGGGTATAGAGTGTAGAGTGTAGGGTATAGTGTGTAGGGTATAGAGTGCAGGGTGTAGAGTGTAGGGTATAGAGTGTAGGGTATAGAGTGTAGAGTGTAGGGTATAGAGTGTATGCTATAGAGTGTATGGTGTAGAGTGTATGGTATAGAGTGTAGGGTATAGAGTGTAGAGTGTATGGTATAGAGTGTATGGTATAGAGTGTAGGGTATAGAGTGTATGTTATAGAGTGTAGGGTATAGAGTGTAGGGTAGAGAGTGTAGAGTGTAGGGTATAGAGTGTAGGGTATAGAGTGTAGGGTATAGAGTGTAGAGTGTAGGGATTACAGTGTAGGGCATAGAGTGTATGGTATAGAGTGTAGGGTATAGAGTGTAGGGTATAAAGTGTAGGGTATAGAGTGTAGGGAATAGAGTGTAGAGTGTAAAGTATAGAGTGTAGAGTGTAGGGTATAGAGTGTAGGGTATAGAGTGTAGGGTGTAGAGTGTAGGGTATAGAGTGTAGGGTATAGAGTGTAGGGTATAAAGTGTAGGGTATAGAGTGTAGGGAATAGTGTGTAGAGTGTAAAGTATAGAGTGTAGAGTGTAGGGTATAGAGTGTAGGGTATAGAGTGTAGAGTGTAGGGTATAGAGTGTAGGGTATAGACTGTAGGATATAGAGTGTAGGGTATAGAGTGTAGGGTATAGAGTGTAGGGTATAGATTGTAGAGTGTACGCTATAGAGTGTAGGGTATAGAGTGTAGAGTGTAGGGTATAGAGTGTAGGGTATAGAGTGTAGGGTATAGAGTGTAGAGTGTAGGGTATAGTGTGTAGGGTATAGAGTGCAGGGTGTAGAGTGTAGGGTATAGAGTGTAGAGTGTAGGGTATAGAGTGTATGGTATAGAGTGTAGGGTATAGAGTGTAGGGTGTAGAGTGTAGGGTATAGAGTGTAGGGTATAGAGTGTAGGGTATAGAGTGTAGGGAATAGAGTGTAGAGTGTAGGGTATAGAGTGTAGGGTATAGAGTGTAGAGTGTTGGGATTAGAGTGTAGGGTATAGAGTGTAGGGTGTAGAGTGTAGGGTATGGAGTGTAGAGTGTAGTGTATAGAGTATATGGTATAGAGTGTAGGGTATAGAGTGTAGGGTGTAGAGTGTAGGGTATAGAGTGTAGGGTATAGATTGTAGGGAATAGAGTGTAGAGTGTAAGGTATAGAGTGTAGAGTGTAGGGTATAGAGTGTAGGGTATAGACTGTAGGGTATAGAGTGTAGGGTATAGAGTGTAGGGTATAGAGTGTAGGGTATAGATTGTAGAGTGTACGCTATAGAGTGTAGGGTATAGAGTGTAGAGTGTAGGGTATAGAGTGTAGGGTATAGAGTGTAGGGTATAGAGTGTAGAGTGTAGGGTATAGTGTGTAGGGTATAGAGTGCAGGGTGTAGAGTGTAGGGTATAGAGTGTAGGGTATAGAGTGTAGAGTGTAGGGTATAGAGTGTATGGTATAGAGTGTAGGGTATAGAGTGTAGGGTGTAGAGTGTAGGGTATAGAGTGTAGGGTATAGAGTGTAGGGTATAGAGTGTAGGGAATAGAGTGTAGAGTGTAAGGTATAGAGTGTAGAGTGTAGGGTATAGAGTGTAGGGTATAGAGTGTAGAGTGTAGGGATTAGAGTGTAGGGTATAGAGTGTAGGGTGTAGAGTGTAGGGTATAGAGTGTAGAGTGTAGGGTATAGAGTGTAGGGTATAGAGTGTAGGGTATAGAGTGTAGAGTGTAGGGTATAGAGTGTAGGGTATTGAGTGTAGGGTATAGAGTGTAGGGTATAGAGTGTAGAGTGTAGGGTATAGAGTGTAGAGTGTAGGGTATAGAGTGTAGGGTATAGAGTGTAGGGTATAGAGTTTAGGGTAGAGAGTGTAGAGTGTAGGGTATAGAGTGTAGGGTATAGAGTGTAGACTGTAGGGATTAGAGTGTAGGGTATAGAGTGTAGGGTGTAGAGTGTAGGGTATAGAGTGTAGAGTGTAGGGTATAGAGTGTATGGTATAGAGTGTAGGGTATAGAGTGTAGGGTGTAGAGTGTAGGGTATAGAGTGTTGGGCATAGAGTGTAGGATATAGAGTGTAGGGTATAGAGTGTAGAGTGTAGGGTATAGAGTGTATGGTATAGAGTGTAGGGTATAGAGTGTAGGGTATAGAGTGTAGGGTATAGAGTGTAGGGTATAGAGTGTAGGGTATAGAGTGCAGGGTATAGAGTGTAGAGTGTAGGGTATAGAGTGTAGAGTGTAGGGTATAGAGTGTAGGGTATAGAGTGTAGGGTATAGAGTGTAGGGTGTAGAGTGTAGAGTGTAGGGTATAGAGTGTAGGGTATAGAGTGTAGGGTGTAGAGTGTAGGGTATGGAGTGTAGGGTATAGAGTGTAGGGTATAGAGTGTAGGGTATAGAGTGTATGGTATAGAGTGTAGGGTATAGAGTGTAGGGTATAGAGTTTAGGGTATAGAGTGTAGAGTGTAGGGTATAGAGTGTAGAGTGTAGGGTATAGAGTGTAGGGTATAGAGTGTAGGGTAGAGAGTGTAGAGTGTAGGGTATAGAGTGTAGGGTATAGAGTGAAGGGTATAGAGTGTAGAGTGTAGGGATTAGAGTGTAGGGTATAGAGTGTAGGGTGTAGAGTATAGAGTGTAGAGTGTAGGGTATAGAGTGTATGGTATAGAGTGTAGGGTATAGAGTGTAGGGTGTAGAGTGTAGGTTATAGAGTGTAGGGTATAGAGTGTAGGGTATTGAGTGTAGGGTATAGAGTGTAGGGAATAGAGTGTAGAGTGTAAGGTATAGAGTGTAGAGTGTAGGGTATAGAGTGTAGGGTATAGAGTGTAGAGTGTTGGGATTAGAGTGTAGGGTATAGAGTGTAGGGTGTAGAGTGTAGGGTATGGAGTGTAGAGTGTAGTGTATAGAGTATATGGTATAGAGTGTAGGGTATAGAGTGTAGGGTGTAGAGTGTAGGGTATAGAGTGTAGGGTATAGATTGTAGGGAATAGAGTGTAGAGTGTAAGGTATAGAGTGTAGAGTGTAGGGTATAGAGTGTAGGGTATAGACTGTAGGATATAGAGTGTAGGGTATAGAGTGTAGGGTATAGAGTGTAGGGTATAGATTGTAGAGTGTACGCTATAGAGTGTAGGGTATAGAGTGTAGAGTGTAGGGTATAGAGTGTAGGGTATAGAGTGTAGGGTATAGAGTGTAGAGTTTAGGGTATAGTGTGTAGGGTATAGAGTGCAGGGTGTAGAGTGTAGGGTATAGAGTGTAGAGTGTAGGGTATAGAGTGTATGGTATAGAGTGTAGGGTATAGAGTGTAGGGTGTAGAGTGTAGGGTATAGAGTGTAGGGTATAGAGTGTAGGGTATAGAGTGTAGGGTATAGAGTGTAGAGTGTAGGGATTAGAGTGTAGGGTATAGAGTGTAGGGTGTAGAGTGTAGGGTATAGAGTGTAGAGTGTAGGGTATAGAGTGTATGGTATAGAGTGTAGGGTATAGAGTGTAAGGTATAGAGTGTACGGTATAGAGTGTAGGGTATAGAGTGTAGGGAATAGAGTGTAGAATGTAAGGTATAGAGTGTAGAGTGTAGGGTATAGAGTGTAGGGTATAGACTGTAGGGTATAGAGTGTAGGGTATAGAGTGTAGGGTATAGATTGTAGAGTGTAGGCTATAGAGTGTAGGGTATAGAGTGTAGAGTGTAGGGTATAGAGTGTAGGGTATAGAGTGTAGGGTATAGAGTGTAGAGTGTAGGGTATAGTGTGTAGGGTATAGAGTGCAGGGTGTAGAGTGTAGGGTATAGAGTGTAGGGTATAGAGTGTAGAGTGTAGGGTATAGAGTGTATGCTATAGAGTGTATGGTGTAGAGTGTATGGTATAGAGTGTAGGGTATAGAGTGTAGAGTGTATGGTATAGAGTGTATGGTATAGAGTGTAGGGTATAGAGTGTATGTTATAGAGTGTAGGGTATAGAGTGTAGGGTAGAGAGTGTAGAGTGTAGGGTATAGAGTGTAGGGTATAGAGTGTAGGGTATAGAGTGTAGAGTGTAGGGATTACAGTGTAGGGCATAGAGTGTATGGTATAGAGTGTAGGGTATAGAGTGTAGGGTATAAAGTGTAGGGTATAGAGTGTAGGGAATAGAGTGTAGAGTGTAAAGTATAGAGTGTAGAGTGTAGGGTATAGAGTGTAGGGTATAGAGTGTAGGGTGTAGAGTGTAGGGTATAGAGTGTAGGGTATAGAGTGTAGGGTATAAAGTGTAGGGTATAGAGTGTAGGGAATAGAGTGTAGAGTGTAAAGTATAGAGTGTAGAGTGTAGGGTATAGAGTGTAGGGTATAGAGTGTAGAGTGTAGGGTATAGAGTGTAGGGTATAGACTGTAGGATATAGAGTGTAGGGTATAGAGTGTAGGGTATAGAGTGTAGGGTATAGATTGTAGAGTGTACGCTATAGAGTGTAGGGTATAGAGTGTAGAGTGTAGGGTATAGAGTGTAGGGTATAGAGTGTAGGGTATAGAGTGTAGAGTGTAGGGTATAGTGTGTAGGGTATAGAGTGCAGGGTGTAGAGTGTAGGGTATAGAGTGTAGAGTGTAGGGTATAGAGTGTATGGTATAGAGTGTACGGTATAGAGTGTAGGGTGTAGAGTGTAGGGTATAGAGTGTAGGGTATAGAGTGTAGGGTATAGAGTGTAGGGTATAGAGTCTAGGGAATAGAGTGTAGAGTGTAAGGTATAGAGTGTAGAGTGTAGGGTATAGAGTGTAGGGTATAGAGTGTAGAGTGTAGGGATTAGAGTGTAGGGTATAGAGTGTAGGGTGTAGAGTGTAGGGTATAGAGTGTAGAGTGTAGGGTATAGAGTGTATGGTATAGAGTGTAGGGTATAGAGTGTAGGGTATAGAGTGTACGGTATAGAGTGTAGGGTATAGAGTGTAGGGAATAGAGTGTAGAATGTAAGGTATAGAGTGTAGAGTGTAGGGTATAGAGTGTAGGGTATAGACTGTAGGGTATAGAGTGTAGGGTATAGAGTGTAGGGTATAGATTGTAGAGTGTAGGGTATAGTGTGTAGGGTATAGAGTGCAGGGTGTAGAGTGTAGGGTATAGAGTGTAGGGTATAGAGTGTAGAGTGTAGGGTATAGAGTGTATGCTATAGAGTGTATGGTGTAGAGTGTATGTTATAGAGTGTAGGGTATAGAGTGTAGAGTGTATGGTATAGAGTGTATGGTATAGAGTGTAGGGTATAGAGTGTATGTTATAGAGTGTAGGGTATAGAGTGTAGGGTAGAGAGTGTAGAGTGTAGGGTATAGAGTGTAGGGTATAGAGTGTAGGGTATAGAGTGTAGAGTGTAGGGATTACAGTGTAGGGCATAGAGTGTAGGGTGTAGAGTGTAGGGTATAGAGTGTAGAGTGTAGGGTATAGAGTGTATGGTATAGAGTGTAGGGTATAGAGTGTAGGGTGTAGAGTGTAGGGTATAGAGTGTAGGGTATAGAGTGTAGGGTATAAAGTGTAGGGTATAGAGTGTAGGGAATAGAGTGTAGAGTGTAAAGTATAGAGTGTAGAGTGTAGGGTATAGAGTGTAGGGTATAGAGTGTAGAGTGTAGGGTATAGAGTGTAGGGTATAGAGTGTAGGGTATAGAGTGTAGGGTATAGAGTGTAGGGTATAGAGTGTAGGGTATATAGTGTAGAGTGTAGGGTATAGAGTGTAGGGTATAGAGTGTAGGGTATAGAGTGTAGGGTATAGAGTGCAAGGTATAGAGTGTAGAGTGTAGGGTATAGAGTGTAGAGTGTAGGGTATAGAGTGTAGGGTATAGAGTGTAGGGTATAGAGTGTAGGGTGTAGAGTGTAGAGTGTAGGGTATAGAGTGTAGGGTATAGAGTGTAGGGTGTAGAGTGTAGGGTATAGAGTGTAGGGTATAGAGTGTAGGGTATAGAGTGTAGGGTATAGAGTGTATGGTATAGAGTGTAGGGTATAGAGTGTAGGGTATAGAGTTTAGGGTATAGAGTGTAGAGTGTAGGGTATAGAGTGTAGAGTGTAGGGTATAGAGTGTAGGGTATAGAGTGTAGGGTAGAGAGTGTAGAGTGTAGGGTATAGAGTGTAGGGTATAGAGTGAAGGGTATAGAGTGTAGAGTGTAGGGATTAGAGTGTAGGGTATAGAGTGTAGGGTGTAGAGTGTAGGGTATAGAGTGTAAAGTGTAGGGTATAGAGTGTATGGTATAGAGTGTAGGGTATAGAGTGTAGGGTGTAGAGTGTAGGTTATAGAGTGTAGGGTATAGAGTGTAGGGTATTGAGTGTAGGGTATAGAGTGTAGGGAATAGAGTGTAGAGTGTAAGGTATAGAGTGTAGAGTGTAGGGTATAGAGTGTAGGGTATAGAGTGTAGAGTGTTGGGATTAGAGTGTAGGGTATAGAGTGTAGGGTGTAGAGTGTAGGGTATGGAGTGTAGAGTGTAGTGTATAGAGTATATGGTATAGAGTGTAGGGTATAGAGTGTAGGGTGTAGAGTGTAGGGTATAGAGTGTAGGGTATAGATTGTAGGGAATAGAGTGTAGAGTGTAAGGTATAGAGTGTAGAGTGTAGGGTATAGAGTGTAGGGTATAGAGTGTATGGTATAGAGTGTAGGGTATAGAGTGTAGGGTATAGAGTTTAGGGTATAGAGTGTAGAGTGTAGGGTATAGAGTGTAGAGTGTAGGGTATAGAGTGTAGGGTATAGAGTGTAGGGTAGAGAGTGTAGAGTGTAGGGTATAGAGTGTAGGGTATAGAGTGAAGGGTATAGAGTGCAGGGTGTAGAGTGTAGGGTATAGAGTGTAGGGTATAGAGTGTAGAGTGTAGGGTATAGAGTGTATGGTATAGAGTGTAGGGTATAGAGTGTAGGGTGTAGAGTGTAGGGTATAGAGTGTAGGGTATAGAGTGTAGGGTGTAGAGTGTAGGTTATAGAGTGTAGGGAATAGAGTGTAGAGTGTAAGGTATAGAGTGTAGAGTGTAGGGTATAGAGTGTAGGGTATAGAGTGTAGAGTGTAGGGATTAGAGTGTAGGGTATAGAGTGTAGGGTGTAGAGTGTAGGGTATAGAGTGTAGAGTGTAGGGTATAGAGTGTGGGGTATAGAGTGTAGGGTATAGAGTGTAGAGTGTAGGGTATAGAGTGTAGGGTATTGAGTGTAGGGTATAGAGTGTAGGGTATAGAGTGTAGAGTGTAGGGTATAGAGTGTAGAGTGTAGGGTATAGAGTGTAGGGTATAGAGTGTAGGGTATAGAGTGTAGGGTATAGAGTTTAGGGTAGAGAGTGTAGAGTGTAGGGTATAGAGTGTAGGGTATAGAGTGTAGACTGTAGGGATTAGAGTGTAGGGTATAGAGTGTAGGGTGTAGAGTGTAGGGTATAGAGTGTAGAGTGTAGGGTATAGAGTGTATGGTATAGAGTGTAGGGTATAGAGTGTAGGGTGTAGAGTGTAGGGTATAGAGTGTTGGGCATAGAGTGTAGGATATAGAGTGTAGGGTATAGAGTGTAGAGTGTAGGGTATAGAGTGTATGGTATAGAGTGTAGGGTATAGAGTGTAGGGTATAGAGTGTAGGGTATAGAGTGTAGGGTATAGAGTGTAGGGTATAGAGTGCAGGGTATAGAGTGTAGAGTGTAGGGTATAGAGTGTAGGGTATAGAGTGTAGTGTATAATGTGTAGGGCATAGAGTGTAGGGTATAGAGTGTAGGGTATAGAGTGTAGAGTGTAGGGTATAGAGTGTAGGGTATAGAGTGTAGGGTGTAGAGTATAGGGTATAGAGTGTAGGGTATAGAGTGTAGAGTGTAGGGTATAGAGTGTAGAGTGTAGGGTATAGAGTGTAGAGTGTAGGGTATAGAGTGTAGGGTATAGTGTGTAGGGTATAGAGTGTAGGGTATAGAGTGTAGGGCATAGCGTGTAGGGTATAGAGTGTAGGGTATAGAGTGTAGAGTGTAGGGTATAGAGTGTAGGGTATAGAGTGTAGGGTATAGAGTGTAGGGTATAGAGTGTAGAGTGTAGGGTATAGAGTATAGGGTATAGAGTGTAGGGTATAGAGTGTAGAGTGTAGGGTATAGAGTGTAGGGTATAGAGTGTAGGGTATAGAGTGTAGGGTGTAGAGTGTAGGGTATAGAGTGTAGGGAATAGAGTGTAGAGTGTAAGGTATACAGTGTTGAGTGTAGGGTATAGAGTGTAGGGTATAGAGTGTAGAGTGTAAGGTATAGAGTGTAGGGTATAGAGTGTAGGGTATAGAGTGTAGGGCATAGCGTGTAGGGTATAGAGTGTAGGGTATAGAGTGTAGAGTGTAGGGTATAGAGTGTAGGGTATAGAGTGTAGGGTATAGAGTGTAGAGTGTAGTTTATAGAGTGTAGGGTATAGAGTGTAGGGTATAGAGTGTAGAGTGTAGGGTATAGAGTGTAGGGTATAGAGTGTAGTGTATAGAGTGTAGGGCATAGAGTGTAGGGTATATAGTTTAGGGTATAGAGTGTAGAGTGTAGGGTATAGAGTGTAGGGTATAGAGTGTACGGTATAGAGTGTAGAGTGTAGGGCATAGAGTGTAGAGTGTAGGGATTAGAGTGTAGGGTATAGAGTGTAGAGTGTAGGGTATAGAGTGTAGGGTGTAGAGTGTAGGGTATAGAGTGTAGAGTGTAGGGTATAGAGTGTATGGTATAGAGTGTAGGGTATAGAGTGTAGAGTGTAGGGTATAGAGTGTAGGGTATAGAGTGTAGGGTATAGAGTGTGGAGTGTAGGGTATAGAGTGTAGGGTATAGAGTGTAGGGTGTAGTGTGTCGGGTATAGAGTGTAGAGTGTAGGGTATAGAGTGTATGGTATAGAGTGTAGGGTATAGAGTGTAGAGTGTAGGGTATAGAGTGTAGGGTATAGAGTGTAGGGTATAGAGTGTAGGGCATAGAGTGTAGGGTATAGAGTGTAGGGTATAGAGTGTAGAGTGTAGATATAGAGTGTAGGGTATAGAGTGTAGAGTGTAGGGTATAGAGTGTAGGGTATAGAGTGTAGGGTATAGAGTGTAGAGTGTAGGGTATAGAGTGTAGAGTGTAGGGTATAGAGTGTAGAGTGTAGGGTATAGAGTGTAGGGTATAGAGTGTAGGGTATAGAGTGTAGGGTATAGAGTGTAGAGTGTAGGGTATAGAGTGTAGAGTGTAGGGTATAGAGTGTATGGTATAGAGTGTAGGGTATAGAGTGTAGGGTGTAGAGTGTAGGGTATAGAGTGTAGGGTATAGAGTGTAGGGTATAGAGTGTATGGTATAGAGTGTAGGGTATAGAGTGTATGGTATAGAGTGTAGGGAATAGAGTGTAGAGTGTAAGGTATAGAGTGTAGAGTGTAGGGTATAGAGTGTAGGGTATAGACTGTAGGGTATAGAGTGTAGGGCATAGAGTGTAGGGTATAAAGTGTAGAGTGTAGGGTATAGAGTGTAGGGTATAGAGTGTAGGGTAGAGAGTGTAGAGTGTAGGGTATAGAGTGTAGGGTATAGAGTGTAGAGTGTAGGGTATAGAGTGTATGGTATAGAGTGTAGGGTATAGAGTGTAGGGTGTAGAGTGTAGGGTATAGAGTGTAGGGTATAGAGTGTATGGTATAGAGTGTAGGGTATAGAGTGTAGGGTGTAGAGTGTAGGGTATAGAGTGTAGGGTATAGAGTGTAGGGTATAGAGTGTAGAGTGTAGGGTATAGAGTGTAGGGTACAGAGTGTAGGGTATAGAGTGTAGGGTATAGAGTGTAGGGTATAGAGTGTAGAGTGTAGGGTATAGAGTGTATGGTATAGAGTGTAGGGTATAGAATGTAGGGAATAGAGTGTAGAGTGTAAGGTATAGAGTGTAGAGTGTAGGGTATAGAGTGTATGGTATAGAGTGTAGGGTATAGAGTGTAGTGTGTAGAGTGTAGGGTATAGAGTGTAGGGTAGAGAGTGTAGAGTCTAGGGTATAGAGTGTAGGGTATAGAGTGTAGGGTATAGAGTGTAGGGCATAGAGTGTAGGGAATAGAGTGTAGAGTGTAAGGTATAGAGTGTAGAGTGTAGGGTATAGAGTGTAGGGTATAGAGTGTAGGGTAGAGAGTGTAGGGTAGAGAGTGTAGAGTCTAGGGTATAGAGTGTAGGGTATAGAGTGTAGGGTATAGAGTGTAGGGCATAGAGTGTAGGGAATAGAGTGTAGAGTGTAAGGTATAGAGTGTAGAGTGTAGGGTATAGAGTGTAGGGTATAGAGTGTAGGGTGTAGAGTGTAGGGTATAGAGTGTATGGTATAGAGTGTAGGGTATAGAGTGTAGGGCATAGAGTGTAGGGAATAGAGTGTAGAGTGTAAGGTATAGAGTGTAGAGTGTAGGGTATAGAGTGTAGGGTATAGAGTGTAGGGTATAGAGTGTAGAGTGTAGGGTATAGAGTGTAGAGTGTAGGGTATAGAGTGTAGAGTGTAGGGCATAGAGTGTAGAGTGTAGGGTATAGAGTGTAGGGTATAGAGTGTAGGGTATAGAGTGTAGGGTATAGAGTGTAGAGTGTATGGTATAGAGTGTAGAGTGTAGGGTATAGAGTGTAGGGTATAGAGTGTAGGGTGTAGAGTGTAGGGTATAGAGTGTAGGGTATAGAGTGTACGGTATAGAGTGTAGAGTGTAGGGTATAGAGTGTAGGGTACAGAGTGTAGGGTATAGAGTGTAGGGTATAGAGTGTAGGGTATAGAGTGTAGAGTGTAGGGTATAGAGTGTATAGTGTAGGGTATAGAGTGTAGGGTATAGATTGTAGGGTATAGAGTGTAGGGTAGAGAGTGTAGAGTGTAGGGTATAGAGTGTAGGGTATAGAGTGTAGAGTGTAGGGTATAGGGTGTATGGTATAGAGTGTAGGGTATAGAGTGTAGGGTGTAGAGTGTAGGGTATAGAGTGTAGGGTATAGAGTGTATGGTATAGAGTGTAGGGTGTAGAGTGTAGGGTATAGAGTGTAGGGTATAGAGTGTAGGGTATAGAGTGTAGGGTATAGAATGTAGTAAATAGAGTGTAGAGTGTAAGGTATAGAGTGTAGAGTGTAGGGTATAGAGTGTATGGTATAGAGTGTAGGGTATAGAGTGTAGGGTGTAGAGTGTAGGGTATAGAGTGTAGGGTATAGAGTGTAGGGTATAGAGTGTAGGGAATAGAGTGTAGAGTGTAAGGTATAGAGTGTAGAGTGTAGGGTATAGAGTGTAGGGTATAGAGTGTAGGGTATAGAGTGTAGGGTGTAGAGTGTAGGGTATAGAGTGTAGGGTATAGATTGTAGGGTATAGAGTGTAGGGTATAGAGTGTAGGGAATAGAGTGTAGAGTGTAAGGTATAGAGTGTAGAGTGTAGGGTATAGAGTGTAGGGTATAGACTGTAGGGTATAGAGTGTAGGGTATAGAGTGTAGGGTATAAAGTGTAGAGTGTAGGGTATAGAGTGTATGGTATAGAGTGTAGGGTATAGAGTGTAGGGTGTAGAGTGTAGGGTATAGAGTGTAGGGTATAGAGTGTAGGGTATAGAGTGTAGGGAATAGAGTGTAGAGTGTAAGGTATAGAGTGTAGAGTGTAGGGTATAGAGTGTAGGGTATAGACTGTAGGGTATAGAGTGTAGGGTATAGAGTGTAGGGTATAGATTGTAGAGTGTAGGCTATAGAGTGTAGGGTATAGAGTGTAGAGTGTAGGGTATAGAGTGTAGGGTATAGAGTGTAGGGTATAGAGTGTAGGGTATAGAGTGTAGGGTATAGAGTGTAGGGTATAGAGTGTAGAGTGTAGGGTATAGAGTGTAGGGTATAGAGTGTAGGGTATAGAGTGTAGAGTGTAGGGTATAGAGTGTAGGGTATAGAGTATAGGGCATAGAGTGTAGGGTATAGAGTATAGGGCATAGAGTGTAGGGTATAGAGTGTAGGGTATAGAGTGTAGAGTGTAGGGTATAGAATGTAGGGTATAGAGTGTAGGGTATAGAGTGTAGAGTGTAGGGTATAGAGTGTAGGGTATAGAGTGTAGGGTATAGAGTGTAAAGTGTAGGGTATAGTGTGTAGGGTATAGAGTGCAGGGTGTAGAGTGTAGGGTATAGAGTGTAGGGTATAGAGTGTAGAGTGTAGGGTATATAGTGTAGAGTGTAGGGTATAGAGTGTAGAGTGTAGGGCATAGAGTGTAGAGTGTAGGGCATAGAGTGTAGAGTGTAGGGTATATAGTGTAGAGTGTAGGGTATATAGTGTAGAGTGTAGGGCATAGAGTGTAGAGTGTAGGGTATAGAGTGTAGGGTATAGAGTGTAGAGTGTAGGGTATAGAGTGTAGGGTATAGAGTGTAGGGTATAGAGTGTAGAGTGTAGGGTATAGAGTGTAGGGTATAGAGTATAGGGCATAGAGTGTAGGGTATAGAGTATAGGGCATAGAGTGTAGGGTATAGAGTGTAGGGTATAGAGTGTAGAGTGTAGGGTATAGAATGTAGGGTATAGAGTGTAGGGTATAGAGTGTAGAGTGTAGGGTATAGAGTGTAGGGTATAGAGTGTAGGGTATAGAGTGTAGAGTGTAGGGTATAGAGTGTAGAGTGTAGGGTATAGAGTGTAGGGTATAGAGTGTAGGGTAGAGAGTGTAGGGTAGAGAGTGTAGAGTCTAGGGTATAGAGTGTAGGGTATAGAGTGTAGGGTATAGAGTGTAGAGTGTAGGGATTAGAGTGTAGGGCATAGAGTGTAGGGTGTAGAGTGTAGGGTATAGAGTGTAGAGTGTAGGGTATAGAGTGTATGGTATAGAGTGTAGGGTATAGAGTGTAGGGTGTAGAGTGTAGGGTATAGAGTGTATGGTATAGAGTGTATGGTATAGAGTGTAGGGCATAGAGTGTAGGGAATAGAGTGTAGAGTGTAAGGTATAGAGTGTAGAGTGTAGGGTATAGAGTGTATGGTATAGAGTGTAGGGTATAGAGTGTAGGGTGTAGAGTGTAGGGTATAGAGTGTAGGGTATAGAGTGTAGGGTATAGAGTGTAGGGAATAGAGTGTAGAGTGTAAGGTATAGAGTGTAGAGTGTAGGGTATAGAGTGTAGGGTATAGAGTGTAGGGTATAGAGTGTAGGGTGTAGAGTGTAGGGTATAGAGTGTAGGGTATAGAGTGTAGGGTATAGAGTGTAGGGTATAGAGTGTAGGGAATAGAGTGTAGAGTGTAAGGTATAGAGTGTAGAGTGTAGGGTATAGAGTGTAGGGTATAGACTGTAGGGTATAGAGTGTAGGGTATAGAGTGTAGGGTATAAAGTGTAGAGTGTAGGGTATAGAGTGTATGGTATAGAGTGTAGGGTATAGAGTGTAGGGTGTAGAGTGTAGGGTATAGAGTGTAGGGTATAGAGTGTAGGGTATAGAGTGTAGGGTATAGAGTGTAGGGAATAGAGTGTAGAGTGTAAGGTATAGAGTGTAGAGTGTAGGGTATAGAGTGTAGGGTATAGACTGTAGGGTATAGAGTGTAGGGTATAGAGTGTAGGGTATAGATTGTAGAGTGTAGGCTATAGAGTGTAGGGTATAGAGTGTAGAGTGTAGGGTATAGAGTGTAGGGTATAGAGTGTAGGGTATAGAGTGTAGGGTATAGAGTGTAGGGTATAGAGTGTAGAGTGTAGGGTATAGAGTGTAGGGTATAGAGTGTAGGGTATAGAGTGTAGAGTGTAGGGTATAGAGTGTAGGGTATAGAGTATAGGGCATAGAGTGTAGGGTATAGAGTATAGGGCATAGAGTGTAGGGTATAGAGTGTAGGGTATAGAGTGTAGAGTGTAGGGTATAGAATGTAGGGTATAGAGTGTAGGGTATAGAGTGTAGAGTGTAGGGTATAGAGTGTAGGGTATAGAGTGTAGGGTATAGAGTGTAGGGTATAGAGTGTAAAGTGTAGGGTATAGTGTGTAGGGTATAGAGTGCAGGGTGTAGAGTGTAGGGTATAGAGTGTAGGGTATAGAGTGTAGAGTGTAGGGTATATAGTGTAGAGTGTAGGGTATAGAGTGTAGAGTGTAGGGCATAGAGTGTAGAGTGTAGGGCATAGAGTGTAGAGTGTAGGGTATATAGTGTAGAGTGTAGGGTATAGAGTGTAGAGTGTAGGGCATAGAGTGTAGAGTGTAGGGTATAGAGTGTAGGGTATAGAGTGTAGAGTGTAGGGTATAGAGTGTAGGGTATAGAGTGTAGGGTATAGAGTGTAGAGTGTAAGGTATAGAGTGTAGGGTATAGAGTATAGGGCATAGAGTGTAGGGTATAGAGTATAGGGCATAGAGTGTAGGGTATAGAGTGTAGGGTATAGAGTGTAGAGTGTAGGGTATAGAATGTAGGGTATAGAGTGTAGGGTATAGAGTGTAGAGTGTAGGGTATAGAGTGTAGGGTATAGAGTGTAGGGTATAGAGTGTAGAGTGTAGGGTATAGAGTGTAGAGTGTAGGGTATAGAGTGTAGGGTATAGAGTGTAGGGTAGAGAGTGTAGGGTAGAGAGTGTAGAGTCTAGGGTATAGAGTGTAGGGTATAGAGTGTAGGGTATAGAGTGTAGAGTGTAGGGATTAGAGTGTAGGGCATAGAGTGTAGGGTGTAGAGTGTAGGGTATAGAGTGTAGAGTGTAGGGTATAGAGTGTATGGTATAGAGTGTAGGGTATAGAGTGTAGGGTGTAGAGTGTAGGGTATAGAGTGTATGGTATAGAGTGTATGGTATAGAGTGTAGGGCATAGAGTGTAGGGAATAGAGTGTAGAGTGTAAGGTATAGAGTGTAGAGTGTAGGGCATAGAGTGTAGAGTGTAGGGTATAGAGTGTAGGGTATAGAGTGTAGGGTATAGAGTGTAGAGTGTAGGGTATAGAGTGTAGAGTGTAGGGTATAGAGTGTAGAGTGTAGGGCATAGAGTGTAGAGTGTAGGGTATAGAGTGTAGGGTATAGAGTGTAGGGTATAGAGTGTAGGGTATAGAGTGTAGAGTGTAGGGTATAGAGTGTAGAGTGTAGGGTATAGAGTGTAGGGTATAGAGTGTAGGGTATAGAGTGTAGAGTAGAGAGTGTAGAGTGTAGGGTATAGAGTGTAGGGTATAGAGTGTAGGGTATAGAGTGTAGAGTGTAGGGATTAGAGTGTAGGGTATAGAGTGTAGGGTGTAGAGTGTAGGGTATAGAGTGTAGAGTGTAGGGTATAGAGTGTAGGGTATAGAGTGTAGGGTATAGAGTGTAGGGTGTAGAGTGTAGGGTATAGAGTGTAGGGTATAGAGTGTAGGGTATAGACTGTAGGGAATAGAGTGTAGAGTGTAAGGTATAGAGTGTAGAGTGTAGGGTATAGAGTGTAGAGTGTAGGGATTAGAGTGTAGGGTATAGAGTGTAGGGTGTAGAGTGTAGGGTATAGAGTGTAGAGTGTAGGTATAGAGTGTATGGTATAAAGTGTACGGTATAGAGTGTAGGGTGTAGAGTGTAGGGTATAGAGTGTAGGGTATAGAGTGTAGGGAATAGAGTGTAGAGTGTAAGGTATAGAGTGTAGAGTGTAGGGTATAGAGTGTAGAGTGTAGGGTATAGAGTGTAGGGTATAGAGTGTAGGATAGAGAGTGTAGAGTGTAGGGTATAGAGTGTAGGGTATAGAGTGTAGAGTGTAGGGTATAGAGTGTATGGTATAGAGTGTAGGGTATAGAGTGTAAGGTGTAGAGTGTAGGGTATAGAGTGTAGGGTTTAGAGTGTATGGTATAGAGTGTAGGGTATAGAGTGTAGGGTGTAGAGTGTAGGGTATAGAGTGTAGGGTATAGAGTGTAGGGTATAGAGTGTAGAGTGTAGGGTATAGAGTGTAGGGTACAGAGTGTAGGGTATAGAGTGTAGGGTATAGAGTGTAGAGTGTAGGGTATAGAGTGTATAGTGTAGGGTATAGAGTGTAGGGTATAGATTGTAGGGTATAGAGTGTAGGGTAGAGAGTGTAGAGTGTAGGGTATAGAGTGTAGAGTGTAGGGTATAGAGTGTATGGTATAGAGTGTAGGGTATAGAGTGTAGGGTGTAGAGTGTAGGGTATAGAGTGTAGGGTATAGAGTGTATGGTATAGAGTGTAGGGTGTAGAGTGTAGGGTATAGAGTGTAGGGTATAGAGTGTAGGGTATAGAGTGTAGGGTATAGAATGTAGGGAATAGAGTGTAGAGTGTAAGGTATAGAGTGTAGAGTGTAGGGTATAGAGTGTATGGTATAGAGTGTAGGGTATAGAGTGTAGTGTGTAGAGTGTAGGGTATAGAGTGTAGGGTATAGAGTGTAGGGTATAGAGTGTAGGGTATAGAGTGTAGGGTATAGAGTGTAGGGAATAGAGTGTAGAGTGTAAGGTATAGAGTGTAGAGTGTAGGGTATAGAGTGTAGGGTATAGAGTGTAGGGTATAGAGTGTAGGGTGTAGAGTGTAGGGTATAAAGTGTAGGGTATAGAGTGTAGGGTATAGAGTGTAGGGTATAGAGTGTAGGGAATAGAGTCTAGAGTGTAAGGTATAGAGTGTAGAGTGTAGGGTATAGAGTGTAGGTTATAGACTGTAGGGTATAGAGTGTAGGGTATAGAGTGTAGGGTATAAAGTGTAGAGTGTAGGGTATAGAGTGTATGGTATAGAGTGTAGGGTATAGAGTGTAGGGTGTAGAGTGTAGGGTATAGAGTGTAGGGTATAGAGTGTAAGGTATAGAGTGTAGGGTATAGAGTGTAGGGAATAGAGTGTAGAGTGTAAGGTATAGAGTGTAGAGTGTAGGGTATAGAGTGTAGGGTATAGACTGTAGGGTATAGAGTGTAGGGTATAGAGTGTAGGGTATAGATTGTAGAGTGTAGGCTATAGAGTGTAGGGTATAGAGTGTAGAGTGTAGGGTATAGAGTGTAGAGTGTAGGGTATAGAGTGTAGGGTATAGAGTGTAGGGTATAGAGTGTAGGGTATAGAGTGTAGAGTGTAGGGTGTAGAGTGTAGGGTATAGAGTGTAGGGTATAGAGTGTAGGGTATAGAGTGTAGGGTAGAGAGTGTAGAGTGTAGGGTATAGAGTGTAGGGTATAGAGTGTAGGGTATAGAGTGTAGAGTGTAGGGATTAGAGTGTAGGGTATAGAGTGTAGGGTGTAGAGTGTAGGGTATAGAGTGTAGAGTGTAGGGTATAGAGTGTAGGGTATAGAGTGTAGGGTATAGAGTGTAGGGTGTAGAGTGTAGGGTATAGAAAGTAGGGTATAGAGTGTAGGGTATAGAGTGTAGGGAATAGAGTGTAGAGTGTAAGGTATAGAGTGTAGAGTGTAGGGTATAGAGTGTAGGGTATAGAGTGTAGAGTGTAGGGATTAGAGTTTAGGGTATAGAGTGTAGGGTGTAGAGTGTAGGGTATAGAGTGTAGAGTGTAGGGTATAGAGTGTATGGTATAAAGTGTACGGTATAGAGTGTAGGGTGTAGAGTGTAGGGTATAGAGTGTAGGGAATAGAGTGTAGAGTGTAAGGTATAGAGTGTAGAGTGTAGGGTATAGAGTGTAGAGTGTAGGGTATAGAGTGTAGGGTATAGAGTGTAGGGTATAGAGTGTAGGGTAGAGAGTGTAGAGTGTAGGGTATAGAGTGTAGGGTATAGAGTGTAGAGTGTAGGGTATAGAGTGTATGGTATAGAGTGTAGGGTATAGAGTGTAGGGTGTAGAGTGTAGGGTATAGAGTGTAGGGTATAGAGTGTATGGTATAGAGTGTAGGGTATAGAGTGTAGGGTGTAGAGTGTAGGGTATAGAGTGTAGGGTATAGAGTGTAGGGTATAGAGTGTAGAGTGTAGGGTATAGAGTGTAGGGTACAGAGTGTAGGGTATAGAGTGTAGGGTATAGAGTGTAGGGTATAGAGTGTAGAGTGTAGGGTATAGAGTGTATAGTGTAGGGTATAGAGTGTAGGGTATAGATTGTAGGGTATAGAGTGTAGGGTAGAGAGTGTAGAGTGTAGGGTATAGAGTGTAGGGTATAGAGTTTAGAGTGTAGGGTATAGAGTGTATGGTATAGAGTGTAGGGTATAGAGTGTAGGGTGTAGAGTGTAGGGTATAGAGTGTAGGGTTTAGAGTGTATGGTATAGAGTGTAGGGTGTAGAGTGTAGGGTATAGAGTGTAGGGTATAGAGTGTAGGGTATAGAGTGTAGGGTATAGAATGTAGGGAATAGAGTGTAGAGTGTAAGGTATAGAGTGTAGAGTGTAGGGTATAGAGTGTATGGTATAGAGTGTAGGGTATAGAGTGTAGGGTGTAGAGTGTAGGGTATAGAGTGTAGGGTATAGAGTGTAGGGTATAGAGTGTAGGGAATAGAGTGTAGAGTGTAAGGTATAGAGTGTAGAGTGTAGGGTATAGAGTGTAGGGTATAGAGTGTAGGGTATAGAGTGTAGGGTGTAGAGTGTAGGGTATAGAGTGTAGGGTATAGAGTGTAGGGTATAGAGTGTAGGGTATAGAGTGTAGGGAATAGAGTGTAGAGTGTAAGGTATAGAGTGTAGAGTGTAGGGTATAGAGTGTAGGGTATAGACTGTAGGGTATAGAGTGTAGGGTATAGAGTGTAGGGTATAAAGTGTAGAGTGTAGGGTATAGAGTGTATGGTATAGAGTGTAGGGTATAGAGTGTAGGGTGTAGAGTGTAGGGTATAGAGTGTAGGGTATAGAGTGTAGGGTATAGAGTGTAGGGTATAGAGTGTAGGGAATAGAGTGTAGAGTGTAAGGTATAGAGTGTAGAGTGTAGGGTATAGAGTGTAGGTATAGACTGTAGGGTATAGAGTGTAGGGTATAGAGTGTAGGGTATAGATTGTAGAGTGTAGGCTATAGAGTGTAGGGTATAGAGTGTAGAGTGTAGGGTATAGAGTGTAGGGTATAGAGTGTAGGGTATAGAGTGTAGGGTATAGAGTGTAGGGTATAGAGTGTAAAGTGTAGGGTATAGTGTGTAGGGTATAGAGTGCAGGGTGTAGAGTGTAGGGTATAGAGTGTAGGGTATAGAGTGTAGACTGTAGGGTATAGAGTGTAGGGTATAGAGTGTAGGGTATAGAGTGTAGGGTATAGAGTGTAGAGTGTAG